>NC_052122.1:6569677-6673680 GCF_012273895.1 Zerene cesonia | reverse complement strand
CAGATTCGAAATTCAAATGTAATATTTTTTTATAATTAAGTGTAACAGTATTTATGGCCAGACTAAGTATAGTAGGTATAAGTATAGTTTAAACATTTCAAAACAGAAAAAAATTATTTTGTAAGACAATACGCAATGTCTTATTTCTTAAACACATTTCAAATTTTATTTGATTAAATCGTACTGTTTTCTTATTACAATGCAATTTGTATAATATCGATTACTAGATCCTAACAATATGTATTATTCAAAGTAAATTACATAGTTTACCTACGTATTGTATAAGTTCTAAACAGTTTCATAAAAATCGATATCAACCTTTGAATTAATAGGCTATCGTCTTTATAAAACAACGCCATTCGATTGAACGATGGTGATTGTTTCACCTGACTTGGCATATTTAGTGCCATATACATAATAATTTGCATATTTATTTATTATCCTTAAAAAGACATACGACAGTCTATTTTATTTGACAGTTTATTTGTCTTTCAGCATCTTAATCGTGCAGTTTTATGATGCCATTTTTGTGTCTGAAGATGGAGACACAGAGTGATATAGGTTACTTCTAGCCGCGGTAAAACATCTCATTCCCAAGGTATCATCCATTCCTGAGTCAGTCAGCCGTGGTCGGAAATCTAGTATTGTATAAAATTCATTTGGGGTTTAGTACGAAAAAGTTACTACTTACACAGACGAATAACCGAAGTTATGATTTTTTGAAGCTTTCTGTTTTTATGAATAAAAGTATAAATTTTTTGCTAAATCAGACATTGTTGAACATAATTATCACTAGGTTTAAGGAATACAAACTTTCGCGTTTATAATAAAAGAAGGTTATAACAATATACATGTATACCTATAGACATTCTAAACGTCTTTAGTTAAGGCCTCACATTGGTTCAATAGGATGGAATATTCAAAAATTCCTTTGATTTGATCACTTTATATTACAGAATGATACAACAACGCCACCTACATGCGAACGTCACAAAAGATATCGTACTGAGTGAATTTATTATATGTCTTTCTTATATAAATGAAAGATATGTATGATTATCATTCACTACCTCTATAATTAATGATGATGACATTATAAATACTTTCACAAGTTTAAACATCATAACCCCATATATGTTGCACAAAGTATATTTGTTTATATTTTTTTAAAAAATTAGTAACAAAATCAACTGGATCATCAAGTTAAAAGCATTTTAATTGAAATTAGTACGAAAAAATAATCAATTACATTGCTTGAACTAAAATGTTGTTGAAGCGGTCGGCGCCTCAAGCGTTTAACTTGTTTCGTGCTGTAGTTGGTGTTTACCCGCTCTTAATTCACCCAAAATGTTTAAATAGAACCTCGTTTGCACGCCAAGTAAATCAATAAATTTAATTAAATACTGGCCGCAGTACATGTTGGCTAGTTTTATTTTTCTTCGTTTTTTTTTTAACTGTTTTATGTTTATGTTTGTGGCCAGTGCGTTTGTATGATTTCTTAAAAAGAAATAGACTTGTTCTTAATTCATAATATTTCGGATGAATATAATTATGTCGGAAATACGTAATTAGAAGTTTACGGAAGATATTGAAATGAGATAGAATATGAATACTCTCATGTCAATCTTGACAGAACATTCACATCAATCCAGTTATACATATAATAATAATGTACTAAAATATACACGTTCGTACGTTCTGTTGCCTAGAATACAAAGAGGAATGATTATAATATGATCATATGCTGTTTAAAATTTAAAAGCTAGTGTGAGATAACGTAACCCGTACAATCGAAATAATTTAGAAAATACATATTCATATCTTTTATCTTAGTATCTGTTACTAATTGCACGAAATGTACCCTTTTAAGTCACCTAGTTATTTATTTTATTTTATCCCTTAACTCTTATAACAGAAAAAAACTATAATATAGTTTCACGACTCAGCTTATGCATAACAATAAAAAAGAAAACTTCTTCAAAAACAAAATAGTAAATGCCTTCCCAATGCTATCACCACATTCCGGGATTACGATTAGATTGTTATATTATAAACTACAAAAGACGAAGATATTATTATATTATAAAGAATCATCAAAATCAATTCTTAAACGACGAAGCTATTCACAAAAATAAAAATATATTAACCGTTGAATTGAGCAACATTCTCTTTTTCGATGTAGGCTAATAAAGAGGGTTCTTATAGAGTGAATATCTGAGCGTTCATATATGTATACATACATACATTAGTAAGTAACTATAGGTACTGACTATTTAGTCAAATCAGAGCACATGTATGCACATAGGCTATTGACTATTCATACTATGCAAATACATTGATCCTTTCGCTCAATACGTAGGTATTTATGTATTCATGGATAATTTACTTTACCTGAAAAGCTCTACATACTGAGTATACATTAGGCAATGAGTTGTACTTGATGGCAACCGTCAATTGATTTTGTGAAATATGATTGGCTTAGAATTCGAAAGTATTCTATTGATTGGCACATAATTTTTTATGTGCCAATCAATAGAATACTGGCTTTTGTATATAATTTAAGAGGATGCACTATGATCTTTGTGAGTGAATATAAGAAGCATGGCTGGTCCGTATTTGCACAGATAAGGCCTGCAGAGGTGGAGGCAGAAACGCGTGTTTAAACAAGCCGCCACCGGAGGCAGATTCTCCCCTATGTTCCATGATTGTTGCTGCCTAATATTAGATGTATAGAGATTGGTCTTGTATTGTGTAACACAAACAATATTTGGTTAATCAAACTGTTGGTTTAACGTTCTAATTGGATGAATGTTTGCTTTCGCTCGGACTGATTTAACTGGCTCGCCTAAAGGAGTTTATAGATACTTGAGTGCGTGTCATAGTAGTTCTATATCTTTATTGTGTTTTCCAATCATTCATATACATATATCGATAATGTGTCTGAAATATAAATGTAATAATTTTCGTAAAATTATACTATATTCCTAAATATTTATTAAATTTTGAATGATAATTAATTGAAAACAATATATTGTTATATTTATACGAATACTGTCTTCATACCAAATTTCATCTAATTCGATTCAGTGAGTTTATACCTGAAGAAGAGACACAGACGTACAGGTGTTAAATTTAATAATATATATCACTTATTTTTTATTTTCTCATCATTTAAAGCTCAAAACAAACCTTACCTGAACTACGACAAACATATCAATCAAAATCAGCTTAATCGGCCTCTCCATTCTCAAATTTAAGCAAGACAAAGGAACAGCAATAGATTCATGTATACAGAATAAATATATAAATTGGATAATGTAAAACGCGGTAGTTACACGACCCTAATGATTTTTTTGTTTGTAGGATTAACTTCCTATTACGCACAAACTTGAAAAAACAATTTGAACAGAGCCGAGGCGAGCAATCGTATCTTATATAATTTTCAATATTTGAACTTTATTCGAATTTTTAAAAGTTTCTTACCAACTCAAATAAAATATTGCTTTCACAGATTTAACGTTCTCTTAAATAAAAAGGTATATTAAATATTTCCAATCTTAAAAAGAAATTGAGATTACACTGACCGACTAAACGGTATAGCTACCTGGTACAATATCGGAACACTCACGGCGGGCTATAAATAAATCAATTCAAACCGCGTGGGGTGTCCATGTAGCCTGGGGAACCCTAAATTTCGCTAGGGTGTCACTAAATCACCGTTATTGTTAAATGTAGTGTCCGAAGAAATACTGTTACCCGCACCTACATACATCATCAAATAAACGTTGTTAATAATTTTTGGTTTAAGTACCCTCTTATTGTGAACACCGTACGGTCCATCTTCGTTTTGGGTGTCGAAATTTAATTGAAGCAAATAATTTGTTGCTTGATAATTTATAGGAGATCTAATCTTAGGAAGAAATATCTTAAAGAAGAAAAATCTTAGCAAGCTCGTTTTTATTGGCCATTCATATCACTCATTATCTCTGGCAAGCAATGGGCTAGGTAAACGTTGACTGAATTGTAAACTAATTTGATATAATAATAGGGAAACCAAGCTAATACAGTTGGCGGAAGTGGAAACAATCTTACAAAGCTAACTCGAAGACAAAGGAGGTAGCGGACGGGGCGAACAATGCCTCGCTCCGTGAGGTACTACCTACTCTGATGAGGCTGCCTACAGAGATTTTCCTTATAAACTGAGATATGCGACGAAATCTCTAGCCAACAGATTTCTTACGAGGTCCTAGCTAATCTAAATTATATTATTAAATTTGTAAGTAAATTAAAAAAAACATCGATGCCTATAATAGCAAAAAAATAACATAATTTTACACGAATTGTGTCGTTTTTTGACGAAAATCGCAATTAATAACATTATACATATATACTAAACAATCTTAAAGAAGTGTAAGAATATACCAAAGCAAACCCTTGTGGCATAAAAGAATTTACTTAGATAAGACTGCCTAGCAAGTAGGTAGGATTAGTAATTAGTGTAATTACAAGGTAATAGTGGGTTATAATGAAAATGGAATATTATATATTATATATGATCCAAGGCAACTGAATAAAAATCACTAAATATGCTTAATCTACATAATTCATTAATTGATATAGATACTCGTATAGAATTTGAGTAAATTATTACACACTATGACCGCCTTTATATTATACTAGCAGTGCCAAAATCTCACTCAAACCCTCGGACAAAATGAGTTATTTCAAAAGCTTCTAACACATAAACTACATCACTACCAACCTACATCAAATCCCTTCAGTTCTTGCGTAAAAGAGTATTACTACTTGTAGTTATTATTCTGTGGTCTGTCACTCATTCTTACTTTTGCGTTGCTTGATAAATATACAAAAGTTGAATGAAATCTGACCGATTAAAGTGGATCAAAATCAACTCTAAATAAGGCATACAAACATACAGGCGAACCTTAAATGCATGATAAAAATCTAGATTTTTAGAATATATTATGTATAGTCTAAAGTGCATCAAGAAGTTACAATACAAGAGGTAAGTGTATTCCGACAAAATTTCCAGTTTGACATTTTGCTTATATTTTACGTACAACGTTAGACGTATTTAACAAGGCACGTGATGGTCACTGATGGACAGTTCTACATAGGAAAGAAAATACCAAATATTATAGGAAACGTAACAATCGACAAAGGAAAAATAAAATATACACTATGAAATAAATGTACATAGGTACTTATAATTTTTATATAGATGTTCATCTCTCGCCAATTCAGGTTGAAAAGTAATTAACCATTCCCCTTCAATTTAACCTCGTAAAAACTTCGATAAAGCAGCAAAAGTATTCCCACACGGAGACGAATTTTATTGCGTGAGAAGTAAAAAAATTAAAAATTACCGTCTTTTTACGACACTTGAAAGCAACTTAGAGAGTTTTCCCCCGTCTTCGGTTTCATTAGAGCGTCCCCAGCTAATTAATTTTTTTAAGTCCAAATTAAACAAGACTCGAATAATGTCCATTCGTGCGAAAATTGAGAAATTTATTCGCTATTTTATTAACTGAAAAGGTATTAAAAAAAATTGATATATTTTGGAAGGGTAAAAATTGCGTTAACTCAATTATTTTTCTCCGTAAAGATATTTTCCACGTCATTTTATTACTGCAAACTTACAACAGCTGTTGTCGTAAATTTGTCGTTTAATAAATATAAATTTAACTACTATTAACAAATATATTTGTAATAATTACTTAGTTTATATGTAATTAGTGAGGTTAATATCATTGGGTTGAATATTTTTATAAAAAAACCTAGTTTAATCGGCTTAAGTATTGAAGGTTCATAGACTTAATTTAGAGTTATTTGTAATCTAAAAAATATGTACTCTAATCACCAGTACGTTCGTAGTAATTTAATTGTAGCTGATCTATAAGGACTTGTATAAATATGTGTTGGAGAACTTCGAGACACGAGAGTTCGACAGTGTGGTGGATTATGGCCTGAACCCTCAAAGGAGGCCTGTGTTCCAGCAGTATAATATATAGAACATGTCCCATACATGATGATGATGATGATGATGGTGAACTTCGAGACTATATGCTTTTTTATAATGAGGAAAACATATTTTTAAGTACAGTGGAACTACCTCATAAAACAAGCACCTTTATTTTTACATAGATTTGCTAGAAATTTATTTTCATATAAAAATATGGATAACTGCTTAATATGGCAGTATTATGGGTAACAATCAGATGGTTGACTTTTTTTATCGAGTCTTTTTTTGTTTTCGACTATATAGATATGTAGTTTATTTTAAATAGACAAAATAAAGTATATTAAAGTCATTATGTTATGCATTAATTAAATATAAGACGAAAAAATAGGAACATAAAAGTTAGCTAAAACCAGTGCAACAGAAAAGGCATTCAAATTTATTTCGGTATAGGCTTAATTCGTTCTGGGATGTAGTTTGCTACGAAACTAATTAAGGAAACTTTTCGGATTATCCCAGTTTTTCCAGTCGAAACGACCAACGCGTGATGAAATCACTCTCCCCTTTTTATATTCATGGAACGGGTGGTTGAGAGGGCGTTCAACACCGCCGTTGTGGGTCTCAGTACGGTGGTCATTCCGGCGACTTTTTCGGTCATTTATTTAGTTTTAGTTGATCGTCGTATTTCGAAAACCCAAGCCCTCCGACAGTGAGATATTCACCAATTTCCTCGCTGTAAATTCGTTTGGTTAACAACTACATAATGTGTTGCAAGAAGAATTGCTTTGCGGCGAGGTACGTGGAATCTCTCGCGTCCTGCTAACTTTGTTATAGGTAATTGCTTTACTTTGATTATATCATCGTAATAGTGTAAAGTGATTTGTAAAGTTAACCCTTATTAAAAAGATTATTAATTATGTTTTAGATATAACTAGCTTTTCGCGGTCGCAGAAAAGATAGGCACTGGGTTTTCCTCCCATGTTCCCTTTCCCGTGGGATCTCGATTAAAACTATCCTATGTCCGTCTCCTAGTTCTAAGCTACCTCTGCACAAATTTCCATCCAAATCGGTTAATTCGTTCTTGAGTTATAAATAGTGTAACTAACACCACTTTCTTTTATATATATAGATTAAAGTTACGCACAACATTAACATAATATTGTTTTATATAATTTAAAACAATACACTGTGAATGTAGCCTATGTGATTCAGATAATGTGTTGTATCTAAAGTGAATTGTGCATGAGGTTAATAAAGAGTTTTTCATATGTAAATATCAGTAATATGGCAAGAGAGAGATATGTAAAGCGCGTTACTTTTCAAAAAACAAAACAAAATTCAGTAGAATGTTTGCCATAAATTGTGCGGCTCACGGGAGTTGTAGCGTTTGCACACCAGCCGAGTAGTGTGTCCATATTTTAAACTTATGCCCATTTTGTCGCAGCTCAATTTTCAGCACTCAATTTTTAGATAATTTGTTCAGAACTATGTTGGTATTTATAAATACCGGTGTGTAATGTATACTATATTATCCAATGTTCCTGCTTCGTACAAAGTTTGATTATTATGTAAAGTAAGCTTTGATATTTTGTTTTCATTTATCATTTCCAGAATTAGTTTACCAATAGGCAAAAAACGTCACGTTTGCCTTTAGCCAATATTTTATATTATGATATCTTATTTGGAGTTTATTTAAGTTATACAATCAAACAAGATTAACAAATATTCATCAATGTAGCCCTTTTACAACATTAATGCATTATATATATTTAGATATTTAGATGTGGTAGTCGAGCACGCTTCGGCACGAATTGGGCCAGCTCGCACTGGGGAAGTACCACACCCCCACACAAGACCGGCGTGAAATAGCATTCTGCTGTGTTTCGTTCGGTGAGTGGGGGAGCCCGAGGCCTATATCCTTTTCCTTCCCTTCCCAGTCCTTTCCTTTATTCCTCTCGCCAATCCTTTCTTATATATATATATATATTATATATATATATATATATATATATATATATATATATATAATATTGATTCTATTAAATGAAGTTGATAAGAGACTAAAATTAAGATTTAGTCAAAGTAAACTATGTTTTATTCCCTAAAAGGATAATAACTAAGAACCACTACAGCTAGGTGTGGTCACACCTTTCCTAAGAAACTTCACCCTTTTGTGAACGCACACATACGCACGGGGCGCTTAGACCGGCAGCCAGAGCTCGACTATTTTCACATTGAAAGCACATTGTTATTGCTACCGCTATTCGCTACAGCTTGATTTCCCGCGTGGTAACGCCTTATATCTGCCAACCATTAAGGGTTTTCCTGCCTTCTATGTAAAACGTAATCGACACATTGTTAACGTTTCTATTTTTCTCCATTGTGTAAATATTGTAAAGATATTTAAAAATGCATGTACTAGTTTAAAGCAGTATTAAACGATATAAAAACATGTTTAATTTTTAGTTTTATAGCATTGAAATGCTTTATAAATGAGAAATTTTGAAAGAATAGAAAAAATTTGATCACGAGGCAGGATTCGAACCTGCGTATCTTGCCTAACCATAGCCAACGCCTAGCCTCTCGGCCACCCGTAATATAGATAAATAAAGATATAAAAACATGGACATTAAAAAAGCAATTGTTTTAATTGGTGCATAAATATGCAAAAATGATGATTGATATATTGATTCATTTTAAATACCAATTGTTAACAAAATGATGAAAATTTATTGCGTATTTCTATAGACTAATGTTTTATTAAAGAAATATTTATAGGTACAATGTTATTATTTTGAGGCAATGATTCACAATTTCGGTATATCCTACTATATTATTTATTCATTTTTATTATCATTATTCAATCACACTCTCGAACGATTGATGTAGTCATACATTATACTAGCTGGTGCCCGCCACTTCGTTCGACTGAAATTTGAACGTGAACAAACTGGAGACTTTCAATAAAATTTTGTTTAATGAATAGATATAATACTTTTCTTCTTGAATTTTAGACAGATTCAATGATTTCAATATAAAATATTCTTGATTATTAAGTCGACCGAAAATGCTCATCAGACTAAAAACTTTTGCTAAGACATCATTTCTATTTATTTTATACATAAAAAAATAATTCACATCCGACCGGTACTTCCGGAGAATAGCGTGTACAAACAAACAGACAAAACTTCTTTAGATTCATGTTCCATTACTGTTTTAAAACCCCCTTCCTTTATTATTTAATTAATATCTTCAATTAAGAGACACAGTTTTGTATTGTTTTATTATATGCAGTAGATATGAATTTTAAATTGAACATAAAGTTTTATTATATAGAATGCATAGATATTATTTGAAACGATTCATTCTCTTTTACTGATAGAACGCGTTATCCCTAATTAGAATTAGTTATATCGTATTACTTCTAGCTAGAGAAAATGCGATCTAACGGGGAATGAAAATAACATATACATAAACAAAATGAAATTGTTTACCATTTTAAATAATGTCTGTATTATGGGCATTATTCCAAAACGCAATTACCCATATCTAATATAAAAATATCAAAAAGACCGAGGCAATACCTAATACTATTAATGCATGTAAAAATGTTTGAAATAAAACAAAGTTTAAATGGCATATTAATAATTGTATTACAAATAAATAATCTCTAATAGACACAAACCCTTGTGAAACGCAAATGATGTCACAAAAATTGATCTCTTCATTATTCTAACATTCATCCATTTATTTCTTTGGCGAAACTTGTGTAGGAATAATTTTGATCCAAATTATAAAAAAGTATATATATTATAAAAGATCTTAATCTATTTAAACATTTTTTACTAAATGTAGATATTTATAAGTATTTACAATGTACCAGTTAAGTATGGCACACAAGGCATATTGTTATTCCCTCTATAAGTACATATTAATTGCATATATCTTAATATTACTGTATCCTTTGACGATCATATGGCTAAGTACCTACAAAATGTTGAAATTTAAGATCGAGCGAAATGCAACTCTATACTGAACTAAATAAGTATTAGAGATACAGGCACATAAATTATTGGTTTGTTTCTTTATTTTGTTGTAAAACTTGTGTGTCATATTGTATCATATATATTTATAAATCTAACAACTGCAGTTGTTTTATCATTATTTAAAAATGTCTAATAGTTATAAAAGTAAATGCATTCTCAGTAATCAATGTACTTACATCTAAAAACGATAAGCGTTAAGAAGTCCATTCCATTACAATATTATATCCTTAACACACAAAAAATTAATATTAAAAAAATATTTTATCAGACACATTATGACGACATGTAAAATGCTTTATAAATATTATTGTAAACAGATTAAAGCTGACCAGAACATCGATCGATTCTAGCGTCTGAGGCTTTATAAAGTGTGTTGAGTTTAAGTACAAACATGGAGATGTATCTTGAATAACGTAACGTAAACATAATTGTATGAAACTTTTATCCGAGAATCGTGTATATTCATTTTTGTATCGTTTATTTATGTATTATAACAAAGTTAATAATAATCCATTAAAAATAATCCAACAAACGAATGTTTCATTTCAACAATTTTATAGTTTAGAGGGTGTATTTAAACGTGAAATAATATGTTTTTATCTGTAATTCACCGGCCTACTCGGACCTTCAGTAGGTTCCAGGACGATTCTCTTGAAGCAACCATCTGGTAGTTGGTTCAATATGTCTTTGATGTTGTTCACTTCCCCACGAAGGAGATCATGTTCATCTTCATACTGCTTGATCCACCTGATCCCAAAAAGTTAATAAGTAAATAAATAATACTTTAAAACACATAGTAACAAAACAATAAATAGCACAGATAAATATGAGATAGGAGAAAAATATTTTAACAAACTAAAACTGTGATAATTACCTTTGATGATTATTCTTGGCTTCGACCAATGTTTTTATTTTACCATCAAGATCTTGTTCTTTGAGGGCTCGTTCGGCGTTATCGAGGCTTTCCTCTGTAAATACCAAAAAAATATATGACATTCCGACGCGTACGAAGCTAATATTTAATATAAATTTAGTTACTTAACGAACTGAGAAAATAAACAAAGCACTTTATTTATTTAAGTTTCACTGTGTATTTTTATACTCTAATTACATTTTGTATTGTGTCAAAATATATAAAAATGTACAGTGGACAATAATTATTTATTCTGTTGCCACAGCAAGTGTACTCACGTAATCTATCAAGCGCCTCGTCGTCCAGTGTTGGTAAATTTTGCAATTCATCCATTATTACTTTAAGATCTTCTAGTCCTTTAGTGACTTGCTTTTCAGCCTCTCTCGCATCCGTATTTGCTTGTCCAACCTTAATAAATAAATAAATATCAAAATGTGTACGGTGGTCTACGCAAACAATGAACGTTTTGTACTAAATTGTTAAAATTATTGTATTGTAGTCTTTTCCAAAAAGTAATATAGGGCTCCTCGCGATTGTGTAAAAATATTAAAACAGTCTTGTCATTATACCAGCTAAAAGTTTTTTTGGTCAGTTTTTGAAATTTTGCAAAAGGAAATCACATTATAACCAAGTAAAGACAAATTCAACAAATGAAAAGTTGTTAAAATCTATTTAGCCGCACTTGATTTATAAAGTGTAGATACGTAATGTGCAATACCAGTGTAATAATTATAACCGTAAAAAATATCGTATATCATACATTTATAAACAATGTATTTTTTTTAAGCCAAGAAATACCTTCATCTTCGCGTCCTTAGTGAGTTGCATATTATCTTTCGCCTGCTTTTCTAAGTCTTCTATTTGTTGAGCCGTTCCTTTTACCCGTGCTTGAATAAAATAAAAACGTTGTGAGCGTCGAAAATATTCCATCAGCCGTCATTTTTGTGATTGGTTTAAAAATAAATAATAAGAAAGTGGAGTGACTAGTTATATTTTGTAAATCTAAAATATTCAATATTTTATTAAAATTCTGCGTATACTTACTGGACAGTTTCTCGGCTTCATCCCTCAATTTACCAGCTTCAGTGCGAGATGCCGACGCTTTCTTTCTAATTTCATGAGCTGCCTTTAAATAAAATAAAAAAAATTAGATAATGTATTGAACTATGTGTCATATTGAAACAACATTAAGAGTGATAATTGTATGTCCTTATGTTTACCTCTGATGCCTTATCAGCATATTCTTTTTGAGCTTGTTGTGCCAAGTCTCTCGCTTCTTTGGCTTTGTCGCTGGCGATGTTCAATTCTTCAGTTATGCTTGAAATGCTTTCTTCAGCAGCGGCTACTTTGGATTGAACCTCCGGAACATCCAATGCAGCCTGTTCGGCAAGTTGACGAGATTCTGTTACTTGGTCGCTGAATTCTGCAATTTTTTACTATTGTTTACTATACATATCTACGTCATCTCCTTAATTGTAGGTTTATTAAAAAACAAAATTCATATTAATTTATATAGATGAAAATAGGACATTTGAAACATTTACGCCACCTTTCAATGTTTGATATATTTCATTAGCGTCTTTCAATGTTGCTTTTGTTAGCTCAACATCATTTTTCGCTTGAGCTTGTAATTCATCCAATCTAGCAAGCAGATCATTTAATTCGTCCTGTCGATTTTGACCTTGATCTAAGAGACTCCTGCCCTGATTTACTGCATTAACTATAGCCCGAAGGGTTTCTTCATTATTTGCTATTAGTTGGTCTAATTCTGCTGATTTTTCATCGATCTAAAATAGGGAACTTTTATTATATTTAATTGTACATAATGTATATCTATTTTGGGTATTGATATTCTAGTTAACATAACAATTTTGAAAGCCAAAAACACGTGAAACATATGAGTCGTCCTTATGAGAATACTCACAGTTTTATTCATTTCTTGTGAGTCGTGATGCAATTTACTAAGTTTTATATCTGGTAATAAAGTGGTGTTGACTTCAGCATATAGACCTAGAGCTTCCTCGTATACAGTTCTCGCTCGCTTCAGAGCTTGGTCTGCGAGTTCAGACAAGCTACTTAATTTTCCAGCTGCCGCATTTAATTCATTCGCCAACATTTGCACTTCATTGCTGAAAATAATAGGTTAAATAAGTATATATTTTTACCTTGCAATTAATTGTTATTGAATAAAACTGCTAACCTTATATTTGCTTGTTTAGTAATGCCATCTTTTGCAATTTGATTAGCCGCTATGGAAGTGTTGAACGCCTTCTCAGCTATATCTCTGATATTCTTTGCCTCATTTTCCAATTTCTCTGCAAGGAGCCTGGATTCTTTCGCAAGTGCAGACATATCAACCGACTGTTTACCAAATTGATCTGATCTATTTCGTGCCTTAGCTAATGCAGCTGCACCTTCACCGTCAAGATATTCCAAAGCACTCTAAAGAATATAAATAGAACAATTAAAAAAAGGAATAAGATGCAATGAACGCTATACATGGAATATAATAAGGCTCACATTGATTTCTTTCTGTGCTGCTTCAATTGTATCTTCAGCTTTCGATACGTTGCCTTTACTTCTTTCAACAGATTCATTCCCTTCGTAACTTTCGTCTTCAATTTTGTAAAGCATATTTCTGAAATAAATAAAATGGATCGTAAATTTCTAAACCATAAGAACATTAATGTTTTTATGAAATATATATATTTGTTTGTTTTTATGAAATATATATCTTTGTTTCATTTCATATACCTAACATCTGAGAGTCGATCTGCAAGCTCCGCCAAATTATTAGTGAGACTTGTACCAGGGCCATTTCCAAGTTGATCTCGAGCTTCCTGCACTAATCTATCGATTTCTTGTCTCACACGTTGCAGCTCATTATCAAAATCAGCATTTTCAACAACCGTTGGCGCTTTCGAAATTTTCGCTAATATCTAAAATTTATTTGTGAATTGTTAACAAAATCCCACAACTTTCACTTATATAAATACGAGAATCTATTCCAAAAAATTTACTCACGTCGTCCAATTCCTTAAGTTGCTGCCTGTGTTGATTGACGGCGTCTTGAACAAGATTATAGCATGGAGGACAATCTTCGCATCCCTGACCGTCTGCACGTCGCTTTTTGTTTTCCATGCATCTTTATTTAAATTCAAATTTATATAAGTTGAACTGAATTTTTTCACTGGGCGTAGTGGGTGAATTCGTATGTATGTACAATATCGGAAATCTATTGCTGAAATTAGTTACCAGGCCGATTTTGATGGAAACTAAAATTGCATCATTAGTTTTTTGAGAAATCAATATATTAAGCCAAGAATTAAACCCGTTGATTTTGAAAGTAAAAGTCCTATATTGTTACATTGATGGTGTTTCTAATACAGGGAACATGATGGTATATCGATGACTATTGATTATTATGTTCAAATGTTGAATGAATTATTTCAAGAAATAAATAATAATTGGCCAATAATCGACTATAACCGAATATTGTTTCAACAAGATACTGATCCAGCACAAAGTAGCAGAGTTATGAAATAATAAGTTATAAATGATAAATCAATTTGGACCCAATTTTATTGGTAAAAATCGACCATTTTGGCCAACTAAATCACCAAATTGGTACCGTATACTCTGGGGCTACGTGATAGACCAGATCTGCAGATAAACGAATGATAGTTTGATTATTTACAATCCTCATATTATTTTAATTCGGCTAAATAATATTGTTATTAAATCTTTTAGACGCCTGTCTAGCTACATCTAATATATAAAATTCTCGTGTCACAGTTTTCGTTGCCATACTCCTCCGAAACGGCTTGACCGATTTTGATGAAATTTTTTGTGCTTATCCGGTATCCATGAGAATCGGCCAACATCTATTTTTCATACCCCTAAACGATAAGAGTAAGGCAGAACAGCGTTTGCCGGGTGCAGCTAGTATTTCATAAAATTGCCGTCAATTTGAATAGTTAACGTTTTAACTTGGTCGGGTACGCAAACAATAAACAAACATGTTGTTAAGAATGAGTTTCTCTAAGGTTGCCTATGTTATTACTTCTTCGAAGTTGTTCATTATACATCATCAACACAACTATCTATTGGTTTAATATGAAAGGGTGTGTGTTTCATCTTTTAAAAATCAACGATTCGTGGTTAAGAATATTGAATACTCATAAGTCATTAACGACGCCGTTTTTCGATATTCCTTATAATTTCGGATTTCCCCCACCGCGCCCCGTTAAAAAATTCACTCTGTATACTCAAGTCGTCTGCAGTTCTGACTTGAAAAAAAAAGTAATTTAAAATGAGAATGCTCACCTGTCACAGCGGCGCCCTTCAACGTTCTCTTGGCAGGAACATTGGCCGAACTTATCACACTGATAGTCCGTTGATCCCCACTCATCACAATCACAGTCACGGCAGCCCTCTATCGAGAACCCGTAGTGATACGCACGGCAGCGATCGCAGTGAATGCTAATTAGAAATAAATTTTCTTTATATAATACGATTAGTCATATTAACAATAATTTTTATCACTTAATAAATATATTTACCCATCAATACCCGGTTTACAGTAACATTGTCCAGTTACGGGATGGCATGATGCGTTGTAAGAACCTTCTAGATTGCAATCACAGGCCTTACATCCTTCACCAGAATTAATGTTGTAATAGCCATCCTACAATAATGAAAAAAACACACGTTATCATTATGCACTGTACTAATAATTTCGATATATTTTAAAGCACAAAACGTTGTACTCATAACAGCTATTTTAAATTATGCGCCCTCTTTTGTACAATGTGAATACTTCGTGGTATCCCCGTATATAATGCGCCTTATGAGTCAAAACGTTTCGTGTTTACGTTAGTAGTGACACCTATACCTAAATAGCTAAACTAGTATAAGCCATTGCAACATTGCATTGGTCGGCATTATAAATATTATTTCCATTTAAGAAATTTATTTTACTTACCTCACATTTATCGCAATTTCTACCTATTACATGGGATCTACAAGAGCAAAATCCGGTTAAACCATCACACTGTGGAGGACCTTCAGGACTCTCCAAAGTTCCAGCTTCATGACATTCACACGGCTTACAATCGCCTTTTTTCTTCTGATCAAGCGCGTCTCCGTAATAACCTGATTAAATATAAACGGCAACATTATAGTAGTTTGCTTAATTAGATAGAAAAATTATTCAGAATTGAATTGATAAATAGGCACTTACCACTTAAGCATTTGTCACAATGTTCGCCTGCAGTGTTGTAAATACATTTAAGACATTCACCACTGGTTCTATTACAGTTTCCTACTGCATTTGGATCTACATTCCCATTACAAAGACACTCTTCACATTCTTTGGGAGCTCCAAATTGGCCAGTTGGATCACCGAAATGTCCGTCAGCACACACTTCACATCTTGGTCCTAAAAGAGTATATAAGTATTAAAGAATAATAAAATAATAATAAAAATTGTTTTATCTTTGGCTAAAAATGGCTGTTAGTAAACTTCAATCTTACCAGCATATCCATTAGGGCAATCTGTACAAACTATGCTCTGGTCCATCAACTGAATACAGCCACTGTCTCTTGGACAGGGACAAGGCTTACAATCATCAGGCGTACCCGCTATCGCATTCCCATAAAATCCTTTTGCACATAACTCACAGTTACTACCAGTGGTATTATGCTTACAAATACAGAAACCTGAAATATTTAACACATTAAAATATCATCATTTACTATACTATACTCTTATACCGTTAAATTATACTCACCAGTTGCTGTATCACAAATATGAGCGTGACCATTACAATCACATGGAATACAGGTAGAGTAAGGTCCACCATTTGCTGGTTCATGTTTAAAGCCAGGAGCACATTCCTCACAGTAATCTCCAACGTAAGCTTTGGGACATGAACACTTCTCAACCCAATTGGCCGGATCGGAGCCCTTTTCACGTCCTATCTTAGCTGTGTCCAACTTAAAGTTCATGAGATAACCTTGGCCACCTTTATTATATGTTCCTCTTATTTTAATTGCTGTAAGATTTTGCAAAATCGACATGAACTCGAAGTTGGATAGGGTTGGAGTCCAGCCATATTTCGGATCTTCATGCAGTCTAAATTTGTATTCTTGTTCCTATAAGATATAAAAAATAACATGTTACGCGTTCAGAAAAGTTTAATGTTGAAAGAAATATACAGTTCGCTCGTAGTCAATATCAATCGCTGAAGCATAGCATAGAGTATAAAATCGCTTAGCAAATATAATGAAATTTATATACCTTATCTGAGGGCTCCGGATTATTTTGGCCATAAATATTCATTGATATAGAACTGTGAGCACCTTCCAAAATTATATCTTGTGACGAAGGATAACCTCTGTTTTCTCCCAAACGTAGTGTAAATTTAAGATCATGGTTATAAGACAGTCTTTGATCTCCCAGAAACTGATTAGATGCAACGAAATAAACAATTTCTGAACCCAACGAAGAAACGGCTAAAATATACAATAAATTTTAAATAGTATAAATTGTATCGAAACTATAGAGACAATGTGATAATATTACTGTCTACTATGTTTACCTATATTCTGGGTGTTAGCATTAAACTGGAGCTGTGTAGGCTTCCTGTCATTATTTTCCGCAGACCATTTTTCAGAATCTCTGATAAAATGCGCACTTAACTCATGTGCCTGGTATTTAGGGGCTGAGCTACATTGCGAAGAATGTCCAAAACAGAAACAGGGAGTACAACCGAATTCATTGTCCAGATCTAAGTTGAAAAAGCCAGGTTTACACCTATAAACATTACCATTATTATAATATCATATATAATGAGAGTACTCGTGTGATTCCTAATCTTAGTTGTAAATCACTTACTCTCTACATTGTTTTCCTTCTACGTTCTGCTTACATAAGCATATACCAGTAATCGGATCACATTGGGGACTGTTTGCAAAGGACCCAGACTCATTGCAACCACAAGGCTTGCAACCTTGGCTCGTGAAGTCGTAGTGATTTGGTGCGCATACATCACATTTTTCACCGGTAACACCCGGTTTGCATTGACATTTACCTTCCGCGTTACATTGAAGACTACGAGAACCTTTAAAAAAACAATAGATTTTTTTCAAATTCAATTTACAATTTTGTTTTTTTTAATAAGATCAGTCTTTCAGAAAGACAAACATTACGAAAAAAGTAACAAAATTGTGTGAAAAGATGGTAGATACAAATAAAATCGAATTAAATAAGCTACCTATTTACCTGTTGGGTTGCAGTTACAAGGCATACAGATATCTTCAGTTCCTTGGAAATAATTCTCCTTACAACGTTCACAATTAGCACCGTCTCTGTTTTCAGAACAATCTATACAGTGGCCACCATGCCCCGTCCGTTCATACAAATCTTTATCGAAGTAACATTTGTTTGAAAATCCATTGCAATTGCAAGCTGAAAATAACGTAATGCTCAATGTTCTCATTATACCAGAATTGGTAAGTATATTCGCATTCATAAATAACAGTTCTACAACACAAAATTTCTTTATTAAAAATCATAGGGATAATTTTTCGTTATTCATTTTAAGCAGATATTGACCACGTTCATTTTGCATGGTCATACAATTCTCGGTAATTCACTTATATGTCGGAAGTATGTTATAATAGTGGTTAATAGCATTTTAATTTAAATATAGAATAACATAAAAAAATAACATTGTAATAAATTAACGAGAACGGGAGAAAATATCAACTCTGTGTTTAAAGGTTGTATAAGGGGAGTTTGATGCCAAAAATGCAAATGACACATGGATCCTCTAAATTAAACAGGTATAATAGAACATTAAAGTATAATTTTTAACATTATTTGAAGTCATGCATTCTTAATATACCATAATATGACACATAAATAGATTTTAACTGTAACCTAGATACAAAGAAAAAGCAGAAACAAAATTTACAGTGGTCCAAAAATAAAAAACCATAAAAACATTAACTAGTAATTAATAAAAGTTGCATTATACTTTATAATTATAATATAATCTTACCAAATTGAAAAGAGAAAATTATTTATTTATTGCTGACAAACTGAAAAATGAAAATATTTTAAGAGTTCATGGGCTGGCAAAAACACAGCGATTTTTTTATTCGTATACTTGTAACTATATGTAGTCGTAAATATTCGAGGGCGATTCTACGATTATAGCGGTCATTTAATATTTTGAAACCATTTTTATTATATGACTTGTTTTTAATCTTGTAATAGGCCTCAGTTAAGCGATTACTTCTTGAGTGGCGTTCTTCAAAAAATCTTTTGTGTCGTTTTTTGATTTTTTTGTTTATAAAGTCTTTTTCGGTCTACTTCGTGCATTATCCAGGGTGCTCATTTTATCTCGCTTAAATTTAGCAAACCACTATTATAGACCGATATAACATGACCTCTTTAAAATTGAAAGGTGGAAGAAGAAGGCTTGATAAAAGCTATATCCATCTACATGTTTTTTATCAGAACCTTTTATGATAAAATCTATTCGCATTCGCAAACAATCGCATATAAGGAAGAAATTAAGAGGCGCATACCTTTGCATTCATGTACGTTAGTGGGCGATGCACGGCCCCACGGGGCATCGTTGTAGAAGTCCAAACACCTCTCGCACTCTCGTCCAGCTGTATTGTGTTCGCATCTGCAGAGGGAAATTATGTTAATGTATCGTAAACGAACCACTTGCCACGTGTGGTACCTTACCAGTTGTGAGCTGGCCCGATTCGTGCTGAACCGCGCTTGACACCCACATTTCAAATAAAGAATTTCTTAAATATATTTTTAAAATAATTATTATACCATGGCCATATTATAATGGTGTTTTAAACCATAAATACCTGCAGTATCTGGCCCTGCTCCCGTCTGACAATTCATGAGTGTCACAGACCGAAGCGTGGCCGTTACATTTACACCGAGCGCCGACGGCAACATCTGCTATGGCGTACCAGTAGGATTGCAACACTTGCGTGTCACCAAATATCTCGTCTCCAAAAGTATTGAGGCGATCGAGGGAAATTCTTAAATCCGTCGCGGTTACCCATTCCTGAAAAATTAATATATATGACGTAAAATTGTATGAGATATTGAAAACCTCTTACGTTTAGCAAAAGTGGATAGTACCTAATTTTAAAATTATCTTACCTGTAATTCTGGGCTACTATCGAAAGTATAAGCTGATGGTCTTCCTTCAAGGGTCGAGAACAGTACATTTCCACCTGATAGCGGAGAAATGTCGGAATATTCACTGGTACAAAGGGCTCTGGTTTCTGCACCCATCTCAGCGGCGCGTTGTTCCAGGACGCCATATGTGTCACGGCATGATGCACTAAATGTAGAATTATGATTAGTAACAAATTAGTAATTGTATTATTGATTTAAAGAATTGAGTTTATTTCGTTTCAGTTATTTTAAATCACATTATTACACAATTAAAATAGTTAAAAAACTAACCTGAAATATTGATATGGCTCCCAATCCGAATCCTCGCTTGATTTCTTGTAAATAGCAAAACTCTGCGGCCTTGGTGAATAGAACACTATTCTCACGTAAGTGATATCATATGCTTTGCCTAACAAAATAGCATAAAACTGCATATTAGTACCATAGCCACATCAACAAATACAATTATTATCTAATGTTTCATCACGTTATTACTTACCTAAGTGTAAGGTCAAATTCACTTGATTGGGATATTGAATGCCTTCCTTCATAGTTTCTGATTGCCACCACGTAAGGTTATCTTGTTCATAATGTAAATCAGTGAGGTAGTAACTTGAAAACTGGCCAAGTTGACAATAATCACAGGACCTAAAACGTACAAATTATTTAAAAACTGAATGATAATTCTGCAACAGAATATAAATAAGTTCTATATATTCTGCATTTATTACCTAGAGGATGTGCCAGCAGATGTTTGAATGCAATACATCTTGACACCGTTGTCTCCGCAAGTGTTGGTTGCTTCCATTTGAACCATGAAAGCCGCATTTTCGAATTCTGGAATACATCTCTGGAACACGTCATATTGTTTAAGTATTGTGTCAAATAAAATTGATAAAATTAACGCCTATTCATATTTCTATTTATTTCTCATTTAACAAGCATTTTTAATCTATAAGAATACAGAATTGCAAAAAATATTCTTAATCCCTTATGGAATAGCTTAGACGCGGATTATATATTATTTAAGAAATGAGTTTAAAAAATATCCTCCCACATGGATTGAATTAAGACAAACGTAACGTTGTTTAAAGAGTAATTTAATTCTTTGCACATAATCCTCATTCCATATGCTTATGTTACGATGAAGGAATTCTATTTTGGAACACGCCATGTAGTAATTGTTATGATAATTATTGTTTTAGTTATAGCTAGTATAGTATTATGTTCTCTATGTCATACAATAATTTAACATATATACCTATAGTTGGATCGATCATTTGCAATTTGATAATTTGATTTTTTTCTCGCATGATGACAGAAAATAATTACGTAATATATGCGCATACAGAGATTGACAATACGGAAACTGGTTTACCATCTCGTTCCATATGGTAGATTTGCCACCAAAATAGTTTTACTATAAATAGCTGGCGTGTTGCAGGACATTCACATCGTCGCTAGAACGTAGCTAAAGTCTACTCGATAATGATAGGTGATTTTAATTTAGCCAGATAGCTTTATAATCGTTGGAAATATTCCAGGTGATTCTAACAGTATCATTCTTCGCTAAAAGTGTACTTAAACAATTTAAACAATTTAAACAATTTATTTATTAATTCAGCTTGGGTGTGTTGTTACATATACGTGGAACTCTCCTGATAAGTTTAAAAAAAAAAACTTAAATACAATTAAAGTAGAATGTAATCAGTTGGAATTTTATCTAAGGGCTGATTTTCAATATATGGTCATAAAAATCTTATTCATGGCATATCGTATTACAGAATAAATAATAAAATGTGTTCTAATAGCTCGTTATTGACTTTTTACAAGTGACATTTTTTAATTATTGCTTCAACCAAGGTTTGAAAAATACCGTTCCTTTTACCCTTAATAGGATTTCGTTTGAATCAAAGACGGAGAAAAGAGAATAGGAACGCATAGGGACGAGGTAACCGATAAGGAAAATAATAAATATAGTTAAAAAAACTAAAATACAAGCTTTACAGTTAGATCAACTAAGATGTGTCATTTGCATATAGATGAGTAAGGAAATTGTTAAATCCTGGCGATTCTAATCATTATAATAGGATAAACTCATAAAGTTAATAAAGTGAGTAAATGATGGTCACAAATTCTTGAAAAGTGCACAAATTTTGAATCAAGTTATCCGTCTAAAGTGGGTCAACAAAGTTTTAAGGAGTCGGTTACGTATACACACAAGCATACAAGCAAATTTTCAAAGATGAAGCTAATTAAAACGCATTAGTGAGCCATCTATACAAAATTTTAACAGTTACTGAATCACCAATATGAGGGCCACGACCTAACTAGAGTGTGGAATTTATTTTTATCGATACAAAATTTATTGTTTACGTTGTATTTCATCACAATCATATGTCTTAGTTTAGTCTAGATCCCAGACATCAAACTATACATAAAGAGGAAATATTGTCTGTTGTTGTATAAATACTTTTATTATTATAATTTTATACTGGGCCATGATCACAAGGTAGGTTCAATCATTATTCATCAGATGAGGCACTCATCATCTCTCATCTTCTTGTGAAGAGTGTCCTCACTTCTCACTAGCAATGATGGTCCTGTATACGTGTAATTTATTTAAAAAGAACCCGGCATTTGCCAGAAGTTGTCACTATGTTTTGGGTTCCGTCACACCCATCCCATTTGCACAGATAATATAATACTACTAGCTGACACGGCGAAGGTCGGAACGCCATAGTTTATATTTTCTCTAGATTTCTTTACATTTTATTATCTTTTAAACCTTCCCTGGATTATTTACGAATGCATCAATATCAAAATAATCAGAATCCGCCCCGTTATTCTTGAGTTTTAGCGAGACTAACGAACTGAACGATTTATTTTTTTGTATAAGAAGAAGAAGATATAGCAATAATTGGTAGCCATTTTACCTCTGGATACGGTTTTTTACACGGATTTTAAACTTCAAAAAGTTCTTGTATGTGATACCTACGTTATTTGAATATATTTTATAAAAGAAAGATAAAAATTATTACAATTCATATCTATAAAATAAAATTTAAATATAAATAATAAACACATTAAAAAGAGACATGCATATGCAAACTACAACAATATGTATTTCTAAGATATTACTAACAATAGTTTTGTCATATTTAAGACATTTTGGGGTTCCGTACAAACAAGGTTGGCATGGTCATAAATTGGATGGGTGACCATTTTTATGTAATCGCTTACAAGCTTATTTGTACGAAACCCTTAGTGTCGCGAGCCCGACTCGCACTGGAACGTTTTTATACTTAACGAAAACGTTAAAATATTATTTTGCACAATTGTGGGTACTTCACAATTTCCGAGATGCCCATATGTCAGACTTTGATTTAATGATGTTAAACTCAATTTCATTAAAATATTTGATACACACGACGATAAATGAAAGAACAACGGATGCGATGATAAGACGGTTCCGCCGGCCCCTGATAACAAAGCATTAGGGGCCCAGAGTAAACGAACTCTGTATGTATCAATGGACTTACAACATTTATTGTTCTTAACTTCGATAACCTCAAGATAATCTACAGCACCGAATAGCTACTACTATTATTATCATGAACACAATTAAGCACATAATTATACAAATAAATTTATAGCTCTTCTTTACATAGAATAATTCATATGTGATTTCGACTAGTTTTACTCTTTGTGAATTTTTACAAAACATCAGATCAGAGATATATAAGTAACATCTACTCTTACAAACAGGCAC
The DNA here is from genome assembly GCF_012273895.1 of Zerene cesonia. Taxonomy (NCBI): domain Eukaryota; kingdom Metazoa; phylum Arthropoda; class Insecta; order Lepidoptera; family Pieridae; genus Zerene; species Zerene cesonia. The sequence continues at coordinate 6,649,749 of NC_052122.1, read as the reverse complement.
AGATTGTATTGGTGTCAGGTAATTTGTAAATTTCGCAATTATCGCAACAACCATGAGAGGTACTTCACTGAATTAACTGCGAAAATTACCACCGTACAATGTCAAAAGGTCGTTAACCGCTTATATCTAATGAATCACAGAAGACATCATAGATTAACAATTAAAGCACAATATCGTAAGACATGGACACGGACGTAAAAGTTTTAAAAGCTCTACATAAAATCATTGCACTCACTTGCGGCTGTCCGTCGTTATTATAGCACGAAGCTAGTTTCTGCGATCCTATCCTGGGTGTGTGGTAGTAATCCTGCGCCGATGTGATCGCCATAAACGTTAGAAAGTGTATATAAATAAAAGTCCGCGCCATCTTGTAGAGCGCGTGGAGCTCGCGTCGACGCGCGTGCTGGCCGACCGAGCACTGACGCTCAGCTTGTTTCACAACACTACGTCACAGATCTGCCTACTGTTTATTACCAAACAGACCTTTGCCTCATAGAGGCTGCGTTACATGCTGCGTTAAATATTTTTATATTTGAACTCTTATAAAAGTTTTACGACACGAGTGGTAAACTTTTTTATATGTTATCTCGAATTTTCTATTGATTTCATTTTAATAATTCTCTATTTGAGTCGTCAGTTATAATTATCATTATTATATTTATTTTTCGTGTGAAATTGCTGTTTGAATTGAATACAACATATGCATGTTAAATTTAAATAAAGTTTTACAAAGAGTATAAAAATAGTACTGAAATTATTTTATGGTTAATTAACGGGACGCACGAATTGTCAAAAATTAAGAATTATTTCCAATATCTATCATTCAAATAATAAAAACCACATGCGATGTCTATATTATTAATAATAATTCAACTTTTATTATTTTTTTAAATTTTATAATTAGGGTTAGATATTTCATTCTTCTTTTTCTAATTACATATTCTTTGAGCCAGTTTCGGAACGCATTTCTAAGCGCGGCGCGGTGGCCTCATAGCGACCGTTTTTTGTGAACAGGCCTGAAAAGGTCTGAGCTTTTGTTTTCTGCCAGAATGCCACCATGTGCGGTCATTTGTAAAGGAACTCGGATGAATTTTATTTTACTACAAAATAATGCCTTCTTAAATGATACTAATAATGGTTCCACGTTGGATATTCTATCTATCTTATTGTGTAAATTAAGTAATTGGTTATAGTAATTAAACAACTCGTAATGGCAATATATTGATACAATGCCAATTATATTATATATATATTATTAAATGCCGTTCGCATACCTGTAATATTGTAATGTATATATCTAGACTACACAATATGTTCGTGATTAAGAACCGCCGACGCATAGCTGACGCAGACGAGTGCATTAGGTCATTCAATACGCCTCGACTGCTGTCCGATGCAGCGTCTGTCTCTCTCTCTCAGAGCTGCATATTTGGTGGTCGGGCCCTTTGTGCATACGCTTCCCTTAAAGCCTAATGAAGCCCATAATATTATGTTCAGCGCGTGATAAATGCTGATATTGTTCCTTGTAAGCTATTTTGAACTGCTTTCAAAAAAATCTGGTTTTTTCTGGTTTTGTTTTCTCAGATCTTTTGACTGGTAGAACGGATTTGATGATCTTTTCGTACGAAAGCTGATGCCTCTCGTGTGCTCCCATTTAAATCTGGTCTAGTCTGATAACTCCAAGGATTTTTAATGTTACAAAAATTATTAAGAAAACATATAATTATCAAAAAATTATTTCAATGTACATGTCAACACACATGACCTTTATATTTCTTAATTGTGAGGAATGCGCAAAGTAAAGATCTACATAAAATTATATAGGTAGGTATAATAGTTCAATATCTATTATTATGTTTATATGACTTTGTGTTTCAAATGTAAATGATATATTGTTGTACAAGTAGAAGTAATTTTTAAATTAATTAAAGTTTTCAAATATTTTTGTACATTATAATAAATAATAAATATAAAACAGAATTGAACGAAAAGCAACTAATAACTATTATAGTAATCATTGTCTGCGCCAAGTACCCAACGAAATAAAATAACACATGTCAAAGGATTCGCTTTAAAGATGTTCAGATGGCCAATTATCTTTAAGTTTTTAAATGGTAGACATCTGCAGTTCACACGCCTAATTTTAATTTGATACACTATTCGCTAATTTTGACCTTGAAGCTCCTCTTTTAGATATTATGTAGTAATGCATACGAGATTGTTCGATTTTATTTATTGAAATTTATTTGAATTTGAAAATAAATTCGCATAACTGCTAAACGAATTAATTATAAACTATATATATAACATCAATATGTCGTGAAAATATGTATAATTTTATTAACTATGAGTTAATGACTATCGTCAACGGTTTAAAAATAAACTTATAATAAAGTAGGTACACTTTTATCAGTACGTAACGATACTAATATTTTGATTATTATTAAAGGCCAATAGAACAGGTCATGCGATAAACAGCGTTAACTGTTAAAAATCGTGAATGTTGAATATTTTGTTTAACTTTACAATGGTCTATGTACCTATTACATAGAATAAATTTAACAAGTAAAAATGTTAAGCGATTTCAATTTAGTACATTAAGTTAAATACAGTCATAGACAATTATCTAAATAATGTGCTTAGACAAGTGTACACCGGTAGCAATATATAATAGATGTTTTAACTAACATTATATTAAGCGTTTAGTTATAATAATCATTCTGAGCTGGTTTGATAACGCTGAACTGAATTTTTGTTAACACGGAAGCTTATTTTGTACTAAAAACGTTATGGTCCATCCATAATTCGAGATAGCAGAGGTCAAAGAACCTTCCTAAAAGGAGATGAACGTTGTGATATCGTCCTAATTTTTAATATAGGCCTAATGTAACGTTATGCTTTGACATTAAGTAATACCTTTATGAACCTTTAGAATACACGTATGCACAACAATAAATTGAACTTGTTTAAATAATAGATATTAATTATCAATTAAATACTATTATTATATTCTAGTTTTAGAAATTGGAAATTGATTGAAAGTTTGTTACAATGTAAATTAACCGTGAAATAATTACAGATCTAACAAAAAACTGGTGATTCAGACACTTTCAGTTTGACTATATATCTATGAATCTGAAGGGGTGGTACGTACACACCATTGAAGGTGTAAAATGACCTGTATCGTTTCACCCCTTTTAATAGCCCACCTCGGCATAGCTTTTCAGACTAATTAATACGAACATTCAGCAAAACAATATATCTGAAAATTGACAGGGTTTTGATAAGTAATGATTTATTCGTGCTTTAAACTATTTTAAATGTTAAGATTAATTTATATGTACATCTAAATACTTCTACTAATATCTGTAATAAAAACACTAGAAGAGTTATTTTTCTTCATTGAATAAGAACGTAAAAAGACCTCTCGGTGTTCAAACACGCAACTACAAAATGTTTTGAAATTTATATCTGTCTATCTGTTATCCAACTTTCAGGTAAAAACTGGAGGGATCTTGATAAACTCTTTTTTTATATACCTATTAATCTTCGGCAATATAATGGCTATCATTTATTTTGAAGGATCAAGATGAATTTGAATCGCGTATGTGCATGTGTGAAATAAAAACAAAATTATGGATTTGTTTATCCTCGTATTTTAATAATAACAATTGTAACACATCCCCCTGCGAATAAAAATGTATATTCCTATGTATTCCCGTATTGACTAAATTAACAAAAATGCTATCGGTAACAAGTTAAATGTAGAATTATTAGATAACTAGCGGTTCAACCCGGCTTCGCCCATGGTGCATATAGCCTATAGCCTACCTCAATAAATAGGCTATCTAGCACTGAAAGAATTTTTCAAATCGGACCAGTAGTTCCAGAGATCAGTGCGTTAAAACAAACAAACAAACTCTTCAGCTTTATAAGTAGAATATTAATATTAGTATACACTACGGTTTCAATTATATATAATACATTTTAATACATTAAGCGAATGTATTATAATAACCGTGGATGAAAATGTACACAATAACAAATGATGGTAGACAAAATAAATGGCGTTGCGAGTTTTTCCCAGCGGAGCGTCAGGGGCAGGCGACAGGTGACAATGGGTTTCATACCAATTACTGTCTTCGTCTGAAGCTGGTCGCCTGACACCATCCAACATGGACTCCAAGGTACTGTTCCATTTCAAATCCTAAATTAATAACCTGGCAACACTTCGATGTTAAAAGTAGAATGCACATAGCATATATTTGAATAGTCGTAGTGGATGCCGTGTAGATGGATAAAATAAATTTCAAACTCATACTAAAATGTCCGTTGAACAATTATTGAGACGGTTGCAATTGTTCGATCGACTTTTCTGATAAATACCGACTTTAAAAAAGCGAGAAGATTATCAATTCGACTGGGTGAAATGATTTCTATGATTCTATTTCAATCGACGTTCCAAAAAAGAAGGAGTCAATTAGACAGTATATCGCATTTATATTTGATTTATTTATGATAATTAGAAGGCAGTTAACATTTTTGTTAAAAATCATGATTATTTCATTATTTATTATCCATTTCAGTTATGATGCGAATTTAAAAACAGTCAGTGACACGATATAGTCTTAATTGAATGTTATATTTTTCTACTTCACATAATATCTAGTATATTATAGTATACTAGCTGCGCCCCGCGGTTTCACCCGCGTAAGTCCGTATCCCGTAGGAATATCGGGATAAAAAATAGATGTTGGCCGATTCTCAGACCTACCCAATATGCTTACCAAATTTCAGAGGAATCGGTCAAGCCGTTTCGGAGGAGTATGGCAACGAAAACTGTGACACGAGAATTTTATATATATAGATAACTATAGTATATTAGAATTGAAACATCGTAAATTTATTAAGTCCCGCATAACTTTATCTTGATATAAAACGGTCGATATAGATCAAAAAAAAATTTCAGCAACTTACTGAAAACTGCTACTACTACTTCTACTAATGCTACTTCTACTACTACTACTTAACTACTTAGACTACTACTACTATTACTACTTGTTGAAAACTTAACATGTTGTGTCTTATTAACATGACAATAACCGTACTTTAATTATTTTGTAACGATTTCTGTTTCTATGTGAAAACTTCACATGTTGTGTCTTATTAATATAGCATTGAAATGGTACTTTAATTGATTTGCAACGAATTCTATGTCTGTCGGTGTTATTATGATTTTTCGTGCTTAATGACTAATAAATAAATTGCAGGGTAAAGAGAAAGGTATCCTCAAACTTGACCCTCGCCCAAAGATTATTATTGACCCGAGATTGGTGCTTACTCCACAGGTAAGAAATTGTTTAGCAAATTCATTATTGATAAATGAAAGATCATTTTGAATTACATAATAATAAATAAAGTTTTTATAAAACCTCAGTCAATCTTAGATGTTATTATTTTCTGTGCCAACAATTATACACATAACTTTTAAAGAAATTAAATAAACCTAAATTCGTGAATATTAATTTAATAACTAAAAGTTATGCGTGTCCAACTAACTTAACGGGAATTGAAATGAAGAAAATAATTGTAGTGTCATATCCTCTTTTGATGATAGGTTTGATAAATGAATTAACGTATATAACACGTAAAGATATTCCAACTACAATACAAATGTATAGCGTAATATAAGATACATGTAATATACGGACACTGTAATAAAGCCCAGTGTAATAGTATATGTAATTACTGGCCAAATCGGGGCACGGCCTTGCGGACATCAAACTTCAATTAACGAAACAAAATGTTCTTAACCAACGCCACTTACCAAATTTCACCAAATAGTTTCACACTAATTACACATTTGTTATTTAAAATACAAAAATGTTAGTATATTCTTGTGTTTAATTTTACTGGAGTATAATACATTTAGAAATTAAAAACTTTATAACGGATTTTAAACGCGATTTATTCATGATATTATTAACCCTCTCGCTGTAAACTGTTGGAAACGTCGGGTTAATAATAATATAATGAATAAAACGCATTTAAATTCCGTAAAAAGTTTTTAATGTTTAAATACAAAAATATTGTTTACTAAGACATTAATGTAATACCTATATTGTAGTTTAATCTTTTAACGAATAGCAGTTTAATCATTTAACGATGTTTGCATATTTTGTTTGATTTGTTATGTCGCTTATGTTGCATGCTCGTACTTGAAAAATGCATCGCAATTATACTGACGTGTACTTACTTACCTTTACGTCAATTCTTTCATTAAAATAGGTGTGACCAATCATGATATACTGTAATCATATGTGTTTTTAAAGTTCTCGTATATTCTTGTTTGTATATATATATATATCTTAAATAAAATGGTAACAAATTAGTAATGTTGTACCTATGGTATAAAATCGCTTCTTAATTATTACTCTAGGTGCCGTCTTTGATGAAGGCCCTTGTTAATGGAATGAAAATGTAGGGCTGTGGCATTCTTTATTCCGTAAGATTTATATTAAATAACAGACAAAAAATTATAATGCCTAATATAGTCTTATCTTCAAATAGTAAGTGTGAAGACTACATTTTAAATTTTTGTATATACCTCATATATTGCTATAATGAATTTGATTATTTTCTTTATATACTAGTTATATTTTTTACTAATTACTAATTAGTATAAGCGTACAGTTGGCGTAAATTTGGAAGCGATGCAAATAATAAACCTTTATCTTATTGCATGCGAATTTGTCATAGTATCTACAATAAAAAAGGTTTAATACGATTAAAAAATAATAATAATATACATAATTAGGACGTGACAACCTTAAACGAAATAATTAATCAGAGTCAATGATTGGCTGGCACTCATTGGCGAACTTAAACTGACTTACTGTTCCCTGTCACGTGAAACTGAGGTGTGGATCCTACTTAATACTATATTATAAACATATAAGAACCATTTTTTAGTTTTGATAGCACAACATTTATAATATGACCAGAAAATAGAAAATATTGATATTATTTTACTGCCATACAATAACACTTTGACGTGAACATGCAAAAATCGCACATTTTGAATACGTATCGACCACATGGGTGACAACCTTTATTATTTTAGCCCCAGCAATATTTAAACTCAAACTCCAACGTATTTTATCGGTGTAAACTTTTGAAACAACTGTTCATGAATTGCCATTATTTTTATCTAGCTACTTCCGATTGAATCAACCAGAAACTCGATCGCCACTTTTTAAATTCCTTTTCATAAAGTACAAACTGAATTAAAATTCATTAGCTGCCTAATAACTGTCTTGTTCTTGATTCTTAACTTCTACATTCCATACCCTTTAACATTATGGCATTCGTTTATTGTGTAATGTGAATTTTTAAACAAGGTAGATTTAACTAATGATAAAAAAAATTAACACTGAAGCAAAGATAGATGTTGGTACGAGGAATTTTAGGATAAAAACAAAATCCTTTAGCCATAGTTCCTTTAATATTATAACGATTATATTCGCGATTGAGCGTCTATATTGTAATAACAATGTTCCAAAAAAGTATAAGTATCTTAAACAAATGCATAATTTCTATATAAAAAAATTTGCAATCAAATTATGGCAAAATTGTATATATTTTTATTATAATGCTGTCTGAAGCAAGAACGTTACTTCCTAGTCAAAAAAGAAAGTATAACTACAACGATTATTTCGACTTAATTTCTAGTTCTATACGTGACATAGATCTATTAAACTAGACAACACCTAAATAGGGTAATAAATCGTTTAATTTATCGGTCATTCCATAACGAAGTCTGCTTTTTTCCTTTGATTCCCAATCGCCGCAGTACTCCTGCCGACGTCCTGTTGTGTAGTTGCTTCCAATGTAACTCACGGAGGCGGAATGTTCTAGATACTTTTCGGTAAAAGTGAAATGTTATTATGATAGAAGCATGTAATAAATTATAACTGGTAACAGCATAAATAGCGTTTTAATTGTTTGCTGAAGATAAGTACTGAAATGGCATATAATTGTTGTCATTGAGAATTATAGTGTTTCGTTAAATGCCCTCGATAAATATGAGAAAACGTGTTATTAATACGTATTACAAATTACAGATAATGTTTATACGAATGCAAAAACCAATTTTATTCCTAATCTTTGTTATACATTATATTGTGAATTCTCATATAACTTATTAGGGTTCCTGTGATCGACCCCCGTCTTCACCTCAGCCTTCTGTAGACCGTCTCTCAGTTACTTGGGCGGATCCAGACTCCAACATGGCATCTCCAGGAGCGAATCTGTTCCACCTGCCTTCGGAAACACCTGTTAGCAACGACGTTAAGTTTTCCCCGGCGGGAGGTTTGTATAAAATGATTTATAAAATAACTACATATTTCTCAACTGTTTCAACTATGACATGTTTTTATGTTATAAATTATGCGATTGTATTGCTTTACATATGCGATTTTTTTATATAATAAAACCCTATTACGCGCGATTTCGTCCGTGTCACATAAAAATCTTTCAGGCGCCTAGATCAAATTCCGAAATAAATGTGGTACAAATTAGGCTTTACGAAATTGATGGAGCTATCAGCAAGAGAAAATTCCATCATAGACCGAACGGACGTATCTATCGGTTATTACTTATATTTTAGCGATGACATGCAAGACATTAAACAAAAACAAATAATGCTTACTTAGATAATGTGTATATATTATGAAACTTGACGTTTCACACGTTTTCACCGGGTTTACCCGGGATTAAAAATAAAGTCTATGTTAATTTGGGATGATTAAACTTTCTTTCAGTGAAAAATCACTTTAGATAACAAACGAATATTGGACTTTTATGATTTTTGAATTGTCTATCGACTATTTTCACGTCCTTTTCTAATATATCGTAGCAAATTGCGTTTATAATTAACTAGCTGTTCGCCCGGCTTTGCCCGTGATATATATAGCCTATATCACTCAGTGCAGTTGCATCTTTCTAATTGTGAAAGAATTTTGAATTTAGTGTAGATAGATTTTTGATTCAAATTTGAGTAATATACATATCTTTTAGATGTTTCGGAAGACGAAGATTATTCGGCCAGTTTAAGTGCGGTTTTACGACAACGCCGCGCAAGTGTGCGGCGATCCCGCAAGGGCCGTGCTAGGCGACCCTCGTCACCGTTCCTGCCTGAAGACACTCGTTCTAGACGTAGATCATCAGTTTTCACCACTAGTTCCGGAGAGTAAGCAGTTATATGAAAAGCCTAGCAACTCGATTGTTCATCTGTTTACTTCAAAATAACAACTTTTTTCGCAGCACAGCAATATCGATCGACGAACAACCAGCTATGACCCAAGAGCAAATTTTCGAGAACATACATCTACACAAAGAAGTGTTGACGTCAGTAAAGCAGCAACCATTAGGCATGCGACGCAAATTGAAAATTGTTCACCAGGTATGTGTCATTATACTAGATACGTAGGTAACTTATTAACTTACTATTAAAAATACCATTTTTGTGTTATTTTTAGGCAAAAGCTTACATCAAGCGACATGAGGGTCAGCTACAGGAACGATTAGCGCAATCAAAGTGCACAAGGGACATATACGCAAGATTTAGTATAGTATTAGCGACTGTAAGTACTTTTTAAATTTTACATGAAAAGAAAAATACATACACACAGTTTATTTAAATAAATTTTTATCTAGGCAGATTGTAATGAAAATATTATTGTAAGTTTTAATACTTTTAATAGTTAATTCTTTGTTTGAATTTTAGAAATGGCAGCAATTAAAACGAGAAGCCGCAAATACTTCTAATTTGTTGATACCTTGGGAACTGCGTATAAAAGAAATTGAATCACACTTTGGATCAGTTGTCGCGTCTTATTTCACGTTCCTAAGATGGCTGTTTTGGGTCAACTTAGTTATTGGTTTTATATTACTTGTTTTCGTAATTGTGCCAGAGGTGAGGTATTTATTGCTTTACATCGTTTAGCCCTGGTAAATATTGGCCCGTTAATCAATTTGACTTATTTTTGCTCATTTTCCATTTTTAGTATCTCACGGCAAATCCCTTGCAAGATGGGGAAAGAAAGATAATTATGGAGGAGGAACGTCGTAATGCCACAAATCTTTTAACTTTATGGGAATTTGATGGCGTTTTCAAATATTCACCTATATTTTACGGATACTATAGTAACGTAGAACGATCAGAATACAAAATGCCTTTAGCTTATTTTCTGACGGGCTTGGTGGTCTATGTATATAGTTTCGTCGCCATATTGAGGAAGTGAGATATATTTAGCATTTATATGGACTCAGTGCAACGTCCTTTAAAATGGCGTTGTTTGTAAATAATTAGATTATTCCCAACGTACTATGTTTAATGTAATTTTTTAAATAACAATTATAAATTACATCATTCATTCGCAGAATGGCGGAAAATTCACGCATGTCAAAACTATCGGAGAAAGAAGATGAGTGTATATTCTCATGGAAGCTATTTACCGGTTGGGACTTCATGATTGGAAATGCAGAAACGGCGCATAATAGAATTGCTTCAGTAATTTTAGGATTTAAAGAGGCGCTACTGGAAGAAGCGGAGAAGAAGAAAAATTTGGGAAAGTAAGAATGATGTATAGGACAAAAAGCGGACTCTTTATTTTATAATGTTGAAATCCGAAAAGTCGATATTAATAATTTTAGATTGACGTCATAATCGTGTAAACCTTTAATACTGTAGACCTATTCTTTATTCATTCTTTTAAGCCAATTAATTATCAACAAACACACGCTTCTAAAAGTTATCACTATTTTATTAAAGCTTTTTGTGTCTGTTGAAATCTTTAAATCCGTTTTAACGTTAATAAATATTCAATATTTACTTTTTTTTAGTTGGCGCATTATTTCCCTGAGGGCAATAGTAAATATTTGCGTAGTAATTCTCCTAATAGTATCAGCGTTTGCTGTTGTAACTGTCGTGTCGCGCTCTGACGACATTGATAAATCACCCAGTTGGTGGCGTGAAAACGAAACTACTACTGTCGTAACTATTATATCTATTACATTTCCAATATTTTTTGAACTTCTGGGCTTTTTAGAACATTATCACCCCAGAAAGCAACTTAGATTACAATTAGCCAGGTGAGCGTATTATAATAAGGTGTACTAGCCGTGGATTTTCTTATTTAACTCATTTAATTTATGTGTATTTTTTCAGAATTATGCTGTTAAATTTGCTCAACTTATATTCTTTGATATTTGCTCTGTTTAGCAAAATAGAAGGTATGAGCGAGGCATTAGTAAAACTACAGCCACAGCTCAATATGAACGATTCTGCTCCCTTTGCTAACAGCATAAACATGGATGAATTATCAACTACTCGTATTCCTTCTACTTGTCTTGAAATGTCTGTTCCATGTCTTCCCTGCCATATGATCAAACTCCCAATAACAAATGATATAATAAAACAGTTTGACACGATAAGAACCACTCCAATATATAATCCACCCAAGCTTATGTCGTTAATACAAGAAATAGAAAATAAAATTAATTTTTATAATAATGATGAAATACAAGCGACAACTGTCATAAGTGTTTTACATAAAGAATTAGAGCGACTAAGAAATTTAAATGGAGGAGACATCACCGACGAAAGTGAATCCGAGACCGAAGAAGATCACGCTGATGACTATGAATTTTACGACACAAGCATCGACGTATTGCAATCTACGACAATTTCTGATCCGACTTCAGATATTATAAGTACTGAGAATATATTTACGGTCACCACTTCAACTGAATTTGAAAACCAATCAGATTTAACAGTTAGTGAGTCGACAACTGAAAGTTACTTTTCAAATAATATGCAAAGTACGAGTAGTGAATCAAATACAGAAAACACTTATTCTCCATCACAAAGCACTTCTAATACCGAATTCTTATCACATACTTCATCAGTCTCAGTTTTTAAATCTACACAATCTAAGATGGAAAGTACGGAAATTTCGACTTCGATTTCTCCTGTACTTCAAGATGAAACCACGCAATATGAACATATTTTTAATACAGCTACCAGTAATACATATGACGATGATATGGGCGATATTATTCAAACTGAAAAACCTACACTACATCCAAATCATTCGCATGCATATTTTTCAAACAATGTTACTATGTGTCCAAATATATCATTTAATTGCTCAATTGATTGTGGAGGAAATAACATTACTCAAATATTTTTTATATCAAATTGTGCCGTTGTTGACATAAAATGCTTTGTAACTCAATGTCTTGCAATACCATCAGAAAATAAAAGCTTTACCAATGAAACATTAAACGATATAGTGTACTATGATAAATACAAGCGAAAAATGTACAATTTAACAGTGACAACTAGAAAAAAATTACTGAAGTTATGTTGGGAAACAATGTTTGGACAGGAATTGGTAAAATTGACAATGATGGACTTGGTAAAAATTATTCAGTTAATATTTAATATTGGACTCAAGTAATATTACAGATGTTTGAAAGAAGTCTTTTCTTTTTAGGTATTTGTTCTGTTGGGCACACTTTTCATGGACTTTTTTCGAGCACTTTTCGTAAGATACATGAATAAATGTTGTTGTTGGGATTTAGAAAAAAAGTTTCCTGAATACGGTGATTTTAAAATTGCAGAAAATATTTTGCATCTGATTAACAATCAAGGCATGGTTTGGATGGGCATGTTCTTTTCACCAGGACTTGTTGTTCTTAACGTATTCAAATTAATGATAATGATGTATCTTCGATCTTGGGCTGTAATGACATGTAATGTGCCACATGAAGTTGTATTTAGAGTTTCTAAAAGCAATAATTTCTACCTAGCTTTATTGCTTACAATGCTGTTTCTGTGCGTTTTACCCGTTGGTTATACCATTGTATGGGTTCAACCATCGTGGCACTGTGGACCCTTTTCAGAATATGATAAAATTTATAAGATATTGACCACTAACATATACAAAATCCTTCCGGAAACACTCAACTTTGCATTGGAATACATTGCTTCACCAGCTATAGTCATACCATTGCTAGTGCTGCTAATATTAATAATATACTACCTAACATCTCTCACAAACTCACTAAGAGAGGCTAATAATGACTTAAAGGTAAAATTTTATACATTTTTATGTGGCTTATGTTATGTTAACCAACAAATTTCATGAGTTAACAACAATGTTTTCAAAAACATTTCCATAATGTAGTAGTTTTAGTTAGATTACGAAAATATTATTTTAACCCTAGATACAACTCCGGCGGGAGAGAACAGAGGAAAGGCGAAAAATGTTCCAATTAGCTGATACAAGAAGACGAACCGGATCATCATCTATTGACAATACTCCATTTGGGAGATGGAAAAAGGCATTGCCTTCACTCCCAATAAGCAAATCAATCGATTCCGACGATCGTAAGGCTACCATGGGTGAAATTAATACGAAGGCACCAGAAAAAATAAAACGAAGTACGTATAGATAAATGAAATAAAGTTATAAAAACATTGTTAATGTAAAAACAAACTTGCAATAATTTTTTCTCATTAAATTTCAGGAGGAATATTTGCTAAAATTGTTGGACTTGCATTGGACAAAAAAAACACTACAAAAGATTCATCTGATATTTTACCATCATCAAACAATGACGATGAAACTGATACTGATTTTCATGAATCATTGCCTAAAGAAGTACTACAGTTGAAAGACATCATAGCGACGAAAAAACAAGAACACATCAAAAGAAACACAGTAGATTTTACCATCAATATAAAAAACAACATGAATAATGATAAGAACTCTAAACAAATGGTTGAAAGAAGTACAAAAACGTACGAAAATGAAGAAAATCACACAAAAACTGATGTTAAACATGCAAATTTCAATAAAGATAAAAAACTTAATCGAAAGCAAACGTCAGAGTCAAGCAACCAATCCAAACAATCTGATTCAATCAGTTCCGTCATACCAGTTATAACGATAAGCACAACCGAAAGCGATGAAGACATAATAAAGAATTCGAATATTACTAAAAATAAAGAGAACATACAAGAAATTCACGTTGAAAATAAATCGCATGTAGAACGATTAAGAAAAACGAAAAATAATTCAGATTTGAAATCTCTACAAAGACAAAGTAGTTTTGAGAGCATACACGAAAACAAGATAACAACTAATGATAAATTTGATAAAGAAGGATACAAATATCAATACTCTCTTTAAATTTCATTCAATTAAGAAACTTAAAAATATAAATGTATTCACATTCGATTATTTTCATTTTCTCTGTCTAATTTACTAGTATATATTTAATTTTTAATAAAAAAAATAAAATTGTTCAAACAGAAGACCATCAGATCAGATTTTTTACTTATTTTTTTTTTATTATATTCCATGTGTGTTGTGTGTTTTGAAATAACTACAATATATTATATATTGTAATGTAACTCAGGATTTTGATTAAAACTCGTCCGAAAACTATACAGAGTATTTTTTAACGTTTGATAGTTTTAAGAATAGATCGAAAACTACCTTTGATATCTTAATGTGATAGAGGAGTACTTTAAATTCTTCGACACGCTAAAAAGCTATTTACCTGTTTATGAACGCATGATTGTACTACGCATAATTGTAATATATAAATATCAGGTTTTAAATTTATTAAACTACTTTCGTGACTTCGTCCGCGAGAACTACTTATACTTATACACCTTTTTATCTTTTATAGTTTTTCATTTTAGTAATTAGAAAAATTTTCGTTTTGTCTCTATTTTAAAAATGTTCATAAATTCTGAAGTACCTTAATTATTACAAAATTAAGCTATCATCTCATCATCTTTTATTACTTTTAGTTTAAAATATGGGATTTGGAGCAACACCACAACTTCTTCTGAAAATGCACTAACATTTTCATATTCCGTCGACATTGCTTTAGAAAATCATTTATTTATTATAAATATTTATTGGATTCGCACTGCAATTGCAAACAATTTAAAGAGTGCCGCTGTGAAATCGTCCTCGTAGCGGCAACCATTTTACTCGATTTTCTCGAAATCTACTGGATGCACAAATTTAAAAATTCGACAAACAATTAGACTACATTACATACAAAATATTTGCCAAAGAAAGTTTCAAAACTTCGAAACCGAGTAGAAAACGCTCACATTTATAATATACAACGTTCGCAAAGCCGGAGAATGAATAGTTTCTCGGATTAGGTATTCTACAAACAAAATAATGACAGCGGAGAAAAATGGATGCCGAAACAATAATTACAAACAGGTCGAACGAACAGTATAATACATATTATACTTCTGTGAATTAGTTTGTAAAAAAATAATCTCGCCACCCTTCCCGAAGCTCGTGGCGAAGCGTATCAACGTCATTCGGCGGCGGGACAGCGCTCGCGCAACATGGCGCGTGTCGTCGCGCTCCTTTTATTGTGTACAAGCGTCGTGCGCGCAGAGATATTGACACCCCCGTACTTCAACTTAGCGCTCGGAAAAAAGATAACAGCGACGGCAACATGTGGAGATGAAGGAGAAGAACTTTATTGCAAGCTTGCCGGCGCCAACGCTGATCACGATGAACATGTTATTCAAGGACAGGTAATATTATTGTTTTAAAGTTTCGCTGCAGCAGCTTATCGGATATTATGCAAATTGTATTGAGTTTAGATCCTTATTAGGGTCCCTAGTAGGCGGTATTTTTCTATTATTCCATAAATTTAGTTATTTTTTTTAAGACTTCATAATCATAATTGATCATAATTATTAGAGCATATTGTGTTGTAAGTATGAGAGTACACGGAGCGGGAAGATAAACGGGAGTTTGATAGGCTCTTATCATGCGTCCTGTTGGCTCACCATCCAACAGATAAGAGAATTTATGTCTCGATTACAAAACACTTACATCCGTTCGAACTTAATTTAAATTAATTTAAAAGTAGAATGCTATCTATATATTTAAGTTAAAAAATATTGCGAATGTTTTACAGTAACTTATTATATCTTGAGTCGTGATCGAAAATGACAAAATAGATTTAAATAATTTTTGAGGTGTCTGATTTTTCCCAGTTTGATTAGGGTAATAAATTTGAAAACCTTCCAAAAAAAAGTCTACCCGAGCGGAACCCGGACGAGCAGTTAGTATACATATACTTAGGTAAAAGAAAGTCGTGTTAGTTACACCGCTTATAAGTCAAGAACGCATGCATAAAATAAGTATTTGAAAAACATTGAAAAATTGTCTATCCGGGAGACACTTTTTTATAACAAAATACAGGGACCAGTTTTTTAGTTTCTTTTATATTTTATGTTATTATTTGATTGTGGTATCAAAGGTCACATTATCATTAGAATAATTCGTACATTGTGATACTATGGAGCTGTTCTTATCAAGCTGGTTAACAAACCTAGAGATATTCATTACTTCTTAAAAATATAAGATTAAAAAAGAAATTGTAGTTTCTACAACATTAGTACACGTATATGTACTTAAAGAAATAAATGTAAGGTATTGTACCTCCGAATTTACCAGGAGATATAGTTCTTTTTTTATTGAATAAGGTTTAATAAAGAAAATCAACTATATATGATACTGTATAGCCTTCCCAGAAATGTGCCAATTAGATTTATAATACAAAGCAAATATATACTAAAATGCTGTGAAAACAATTCAAACATGAGCTCTCATCAATATAACTCGTAGTAAACAAAACGAAATATGATGAAGTAGAGCTATTAGCTTGGCTTAGCTATTCAACGCGTACACATTCGTAAATTTTCGACTAAGCTCGACAAACATCGTGTCGTTTTTATGGACATGTGGTAGCCAAATGCTCATCTCAACTTTGGATCGCTTTTATTTCTCTTGTATGCCGAACAATGAATACTTAACATTTTTATTTTTTGTAGGCGCATGCCTTTTGCAGGTTTCATAAAAAAATATCCGAATGAATGGATTTATTGTTTTTAATGCTTCTTTTGTCGTAAGTTCATTGATGTTTACTTGGTACAATATAGTAATCATAAAGAGTCTGAAAAAAGTTGACAGTTAAGAATGTGTTTTTAAGCTTTTGTACACATGTTTACAATACAAGACTGATCAGCGTATTAAGATATTATAAGTGCGACTACTAGGCATTTGTTTCACTAATTGGCGCACACTTTTAATAATGCCGACCTGCTCAGTTTGTGATAATACTATTTCAAATTTATATGGCGATCTTCCGTTACTCTTTAAAATTGCTAAATGCTAATTTTCTCTAATTACTTGTTTCTAGGTGTGCGACATTTGTGACTCGACAAACGACGCAAAGAAACATCCGCCAGAATACGCCGTAGATGGGATGGAAACCTGGTGGCAGAGTCCCCCATTATCAAGGGGTATGAAGTACAACGAAGTCAATTTGACTATTGACCTTGGCCAGGTACTCTTATAATATTAAATTCATCTATGGTTTTAGCCAAACTATGAAAAGTCTACATAGCTACTTAATTAAAATAATTTAAGACGAGACATTTTTTTAGGCTAATTAGACTCTTTCAATTTAAGTACAACAAATCAATAATTGAGATACTATCTATTATAATATTTTATAAATACAATATACGCATATATTGCAATATGTATCTGTTTGTTCAATTTAAGAAAACGTAAACATATTTCACATCACACTGAATATGTTATTACGACTTGTGACGTTGTAAACTATCTAGATCGCGGATGGAGACATTTGAATAACATACATGGGACATTCTGCAGCTCAGCCATCCGGGTTACGCCATATAATCCTTAAAATAGTCACACACTGAAAGTGCATCGACCCGACATCTTTCGCTGGAACTAAGCAATCTATGAGATATTCAACTAGAAACGCATGCATATATGCTTAACCTTTTCTGATACTGATTGTCTTTCCATAACCTTCGATTTGGGTCTTGTTTTAAGTTGATTAATTATTGCATTATTGCTTTGCGATTTACTGTTTTATTTACAATATTAATAAATGCCAATGCAACAGCTTTTGCTCTGCGACATTTTCACGAATAACTACTGTTGTTCACATCAACTGTGACTGTTATTGTTAAATTAAGAATGTACAAAATAAAATGTTTGTTAATAAGGTTATCGTGCACGTAAAAGTTTAACATCGATTTAAACCTTGTTAAGCGAAACAAAGCGAGGGCGAATCAATTATTCATTTTATAATTGAAGAGATTCGTAGAATATGTCAAAAATGTCTATTTTATTAGGTTAGTAACGGACCTAAAATGGATTATGCGATTTGTAGTAGACAGGCAGGCATTCAAATTGATTGTCCAATAGAACAAATAATATTTTTGAAGCGACCATATGTTTATGAATTATAATTAAAATAGTATAGCATAAATTTTAGATTTGTATTTAATATCATAACAACAATTCCACCCAATATTCTCAAGTTGCTTTTAGTTCATACTAATCGGAAATGAATATATACCTCATATTTATTTATATAAACACGAAAACAGATTTAAGTTAATTATTAGATTAACATAATCTCAGCATATGCGAATTTTAATTTATGACCCAATCGACGGTTATGATTTTTCAATAATACAACATCTATAAATTAATTGAACTATATTGTTATTTAATCATAACTACAGCTATAATTATCGCTTGATACACATTATTGCGTCATAATCAAATAAAAACTGTAGTGGCGTTGCTAACGAAGACAGGACAGCGTGGGTGTTGATAGCTCCCACAGATAATAAAATTCCGCGAACTGCCACCGAAAGGGCCGGGTCATCATAACTTTCAGTGAACTTAACGACAGACGTATATAAACATTAGAGATTTGATGAGAGATCATGTTGTTATTTGGACTTGACAGACTCAAGTGTACCTATATTTTTATTTAGATGCAGCTATTGTATACAAATGCCTACAACGTAATAGATACCTATCGCGTTGTACACACACCACACCACACCATAACACATACAGTGTGAATATATATAACATAATATACCATATATCATCTAAAATTTATACCTGTAAAAGGGGATTAAGTAAAATTAATATAAAAATTTATATGTTTTAACAGGAATTCCATGTTGCATACGTTTTCGTTCGCATGGGTAATTCACCACGCCCCGGACTTTGGGCACTAGAAAAGTCAACTGATTACGGAAAGACGTTCAAACCGTGGCAATATTTCTCCGATTCACCACAGTACGTGAATTAAATTCTGCTCATACCCTATATTTTGCTAACTTTATTGTTAGTTTACTATATTATTAAATGTATTTTTTTAGGGATTGCGAGCGTTACTTTGGAAAAGAAAGCTTGCAACCAATCACCAGTGACGACTCAGTAATCTGCAGTACCGAATATTCTAAGATTGTGCCGCTGGAAGGGGGAGAGGTCAGTTTACACTGCATCCTTTTACTATATCTTTTGTACATATTTTATGTATAAAACGGCCACCAAGCTTAAATTTAAATTGCGAGTATAACAGCTGATACTTTTTTACGTTTTGTATTGTTTATTTCTTCCATTGCATAGCTGCAATAAGTTGCGTAGAGGACATATAACTGTTCTTAAGAATGTTTTGTTTAATCTTGTAGATTTTCTTATGAATTACTTAATACTATTATATTTGCTTTTAATCCAGCGGATTGAAAAAGGATTTTGTTCTGGGACTTTGGATACTATAACAAGGTTGGTAGTAAGATAATATTTTACCTTTTTTTCAGATACCAATATCATTATTGAACTATCGTCCATCAGCAAATAAATATTTCAATTCATCAGTATTACAAGAATGGACGCGAGCAACCAATGTCAGACTGCGATTATTGCGTACTAAGAACTTGTTAGGTCATCTGATGTCTGTGGCAAGGCAGGATCCCACAGTAACTCGAAGAGTAAGTTTTCTGGATCTATGAGTATATTTCTTGCTGTGGCCTCGATAACTATAATCATCTTGTAAAAAAATTCTAAAAAACGACATTTTTATATTGATGTATTACAAAAAACTTTTGAAATAATATAATATCAACTGTACCAGATTGTAATGTAACTGTAAAATTGTACCAATTTCCTCAAATAATTACCATTCAATCAACGTGTCCGGACAGTTCTATTTCATAAACAAAAGAGTAGCTTCTTCGGGCTATTACTCAAACGTAACACCCCGATTTAAAACCTGCCTCTTGATAAGACTTTACATTATACCAAAAATCGCTTTTGATATGACCGTCGGCAGCGTCAATGTCCACTGAAGCCGGTGGGGAATCGAAGCACTTCAAAGTGCTTAGAATCTCATATCACTGAGTGGATGTTAATTTAATACATAATTCGTTCTAAATGACAAATTGTTGTTCATAGTAATTTTGAAAGTATTTAAGTAAATAAAAGTATCTTATTTCCTAAAATGTGTGAACCTCCCGCGTTCCGCAGTACTTCTACAGTATAAAGGACATCAGTATCGGCGGGCGCTGCATGTGCAACGGACACGCTGACAACTGCGACCCCGCAGTGCCAGGCAGCGATGCGAGCATCCTCGTGTGCCGCTGCCAGCATAACACCTGCGGCCCGCAATGCGCGGCCTGCTGCCCCGGCTTCGAACAGAAAAAGTGGCGTATATCGCAGAATTGGGACCGTTTCGCTTGTGAACGTGAGTATCTAAACTAAACTCAAATATTTATTTAATAATACCCATCGATCAGTCCCACTTAACTTTGAGATAATGTAAGGAATATATATAAAACTCAAACAGTGTCTAACTGTCTGACTGACATAGTGATCTATCACCGCACAGCCCAAACCACTGGACGGACTGAACTGAAATTTGGCATGTAGATAGATGTAAAGGGAGATATAATAGGGGATGAAAGTTGGACCATGGAAATTTATTAGACCCGCGCGGGCAAGGCTGCGGGCAAAAGCTAGTTTTATTATCTATTATAATAAATATACTATGACTCGTTGAACTATATATTCAACTCATAATATAATAAATTAATAAAGCTAATAATATATATTTTAGCTGTAAAGCAGTTTCATATATGTATAAGAGTATTGTTTATTGCGACAACATTCGGGTCATATTTATCCACATTAAATATTAATGACTATTATCTGCCGACAGAACTATTTCTCACATATCTTGCAAATAATAAGGCAAATCAGCTATATATACCGAAACAAAAAGAGACCTAAAATAGTAATAGTGTACCAATGTTAATCGACACACCGTTAGAACTTTGATTACCAAAAATGGTCTATATCCAATTCTAAAGGCATGAAACTATATGGATCTGATCTTTAATTCCAGTAGTAGTAATTGAGTTTACGCAATAAAGTTGAATGTTCTACATAATCAAATGCTTTAGAGACATTTTGTCTATATCCCCAATGTACGTTCTGTTTACTGATATCGACGTTGAATATGTATTATTTTTAATTACATTCGATGTTACTGTATTAAAATGAACAAAGACTAATGGGCGTTTAAAGTTGATGCAGATTTTAAATTATTAGGAAATTTCCTTTCAGTGTTTATGTCTATGTCATTGACCTGGTAGCAACTTTAAATCCGCATTTCAAACGTTGTATGAATATCAAAAAATATGCACTATCTGTTATATTAATAAATGTGCAAATTTGCCCTATCTGCATACCAAATTTCATCAAAATCCGTTCACTATTTTTTTGTGTTGGTAACGGACAAGCAACCAAACCAACAAACTTCCAGATTTATAAAATTAATGTAATTAAAAAAAGAGTAAAAATAAAAGTTCATCATTTATATCCAATGAATAGCTTATCTTTAGCTAGGACACAAGTCTTAGAATGAATGTTGCTGGGTCACTTTTTATTTATGAGAAGTAGAAACTACCCTCAAATTATTGTTATTTTTGTTTGTTTCTTTTGTTAGGCGTACTTATAACGCTAAGCGAGTTAACATGATATAAACAATTGTATTTCTCTGTAAGTAATTAAAATGCAATCTTTAGAGAAATAAATATCTTTAACCGTAATTTAACGACGTAGACGTGTCTACTCACTTTTAGCCAGCGTGGAGGTCTGTGTCACCACGAACAACAATAAACTCAATTTCTAGCATTTCTACCTTTATTCAGAGCTGCTTGTGAAATAATACATAATTAGATCTATGTCAATATGAATTGGCAATATTGTATGTATAAAATAAACTTAATTTTTAGCTTGTAATTGCCACAACCACACGACGGAATGCGAATATGACCCAGAAGTAGATGAAAAACGATTGTCCCTGGACATACATGGCCGCTATGAAGGTGGTGGAGTCTGTAAGAACTGTCAAGATAACACAGAGGGTATTAACTGTAACAAGTGCAAGCCTACGTTCTACAGACCTCGTGGAAAGAAATGGGATGAAATTGATGTTTGTCAACGTGAGTAATGGGGAAACATAATTATTATTATTATTATACAAAAAACATTACTAATTAGCTATGTGAGAAACTATATATATGATTGATATGTTTAAGACATATTATTAAGTTATTAATCAATCCTTAGAAAGAAAAGAACAAATTTATCATGACTTTTATATATTATATTTCCTAAATAAAAATTTCCTCATAGATATTTATCTTATTGCATTTTTTTTCTAGAATTTTGAAACGCACGCACATTTTAGGACAGTTTTAAACTGGTTTTTATATAGGATTGATGATTGGAGACGAAGAGGATTCTCTTTCAATTATTTTTATTATTTTTTGTGTATGTAATAAATGTTTGATTAAAAATTCACGATACACAGCATGTAACTGCGACCTCCACTACTCGACCGGCAATTGCGAGGAGGAGACTGGGCGTTGCGAGTGTCGGCGCGAGTACAACCCGCCCGACTGCGACTCGTGCGCATTCGGCTATTTCGACTATCCGAACTGCAAGCCTTGCACATGCAACCTGAACGGCACTGAAGGGCAGCACTGCACTCCTACTGATGGTGTCGTGAGTAGATTCCAGTTTGGTTTCACTGCAATTACTTTAAAATGTGATTTTTCCGGTTACCGGTTAGCTAATCTATCGGTTATAATGACGAATTTTTGTATGAAAATGTTCGTTAAATATATAAATAGACCATACCAACCTGCCATAACGTTATAGCTTTTTAACATTTGCTCAAAAAACATATCTCTAACTACTGGTATTTTTATTATAATAGTGTTATTTTGTTTTACCGCAGTGTCCTTGCAAATTCAACTACGCTGGCAAGTCCTGTGAGATATGTGCGGATGGATATTACTCACTTGAATGCAAAAGTAAGTTACCTATTTTAAGATCACAAGTAATAGGTACATACAATTTCATATATTTTTTGTTCAATGCAATACCTAGAATAGAAAGTAGAAGTCCCGCTAGTACAAGAATTTTCAACAGTACGTTACACTTACCATAAAAGTTATTAATCCTTTTTTTGTTGTAACAGACTGCGAATGTAACTCCGTGGGATCAGTCTCTCAAGTTTGCGACAAAGACAGCGGCAACTGTACGTGTAAAAGCAAATACAGTGGACGCACCTGTAACCAATGTGAAGCTGGCTACTACAATTATCCAACATGCAAACGTATTTATTTGCATTAAAATTTTATTAATATATACTTTATTAAATACCTCTCACGTACATATAAACACTTTTTGGGTTTTGTAGATTGCAACTGTGACACGAGTGGTACTGAGCCCAACATTTGCGACGATGTCACTGGTCAATGTATCTGCAAAGTTGGATTCGGCGGTTCGCGCTGCGATCAATGTTTGTCTGGGTATGTTTTCACTTTCTATAATTGCAACAGTTAGAAAAGACGCAAAATGACGAACTTACTATACTACTATAAATAAAAATAAGACGTGTAATAAGATCAGACACTAAATTATTATATTTGCCTTCACATCATGCAAAAATCTATGAACTATTTGACTTTTTTATTCACAATATTTAATCTTCAAATCGAAAATAATTAAGATATAAATATTTCGCAAAAGTCATGAATCAAATACAGACATGTTACTTAAATATTATTTTCTGTTTTTAACATATATCTCCTGCTTTCTCAAGTGGAAGTATTTAGCGTAAATACCTATTAACCTCTTAAATTTGAATTTGGATATCTGATCCTGAACAACACATCACGCAGTTATTACATGGAGGTGCGCGGGCGCGAGCGCTCTTGCGTGCCGTGCAACTGCTCGCCGACCGGTTCCACGTCCACCAGCTGCTCCGCGGACGGCAAGTGCAACTGTCTCGCCAACTTCGGCGGGAAGCAGTGCGACCAGTGCTCACCGGGATACTACAAATACCCGGATTGTTTGGGTTGGTGATTGTCTGCTACTGTTTTAGGGAGAATGAAATGAACTAGATTGTTTTATTGCACCATTACAATAAGGTGATCTGGATTATGTAATGAAAATCCTAATATCTATAGATATACAAAAAGCATCGTTAGCCATTATTTATTATCTTTTATAATGCGATTGTTTTTATATAATCTAATTTTGTTAGTTTACCTTGCTACGTTATTTTTAAGATTAAATCAATGCAACAAACTTTCGAACGAATAACTTCACTGTAGGTACCTGTCCATGGCAAAAATACCATATAAATATAATAAAAAACAGCTTAAATAGAAACCGAGGAGGTTCCAACTCCAAATTACATGCTTTGCTAGAAAATGGTCTGTAACTCCACAGACTTTCTTCTATGCATCACTACACGGTAATCTTGACTCCCAATAATTCAAAACAATATTACCGTACAGCGTGTAGTTGCGACGAGTCCGGCACCATAGGCTCCACGTGCGACGACGCTGGCCAGTGCCACTGCAAGCCTAACTTCGATGGCGTCAAGTGCGACAAGTGCAAGGAGCAGTTTTACAACTACCCCGCTTGCGAAGAATGCAATTGCGACCCAAGAGGTGTCATCGCGTCTTTTGCTGGTAAAATATAAGTTGTGATCATTACACTTTTAATATCCTATCGTTATTTACACTGGTGCAAATAATTGAAGATACCAACTATACAATTTCATTTTAGGATGCGGATCAGTTCCGGCAGGAGAGTTATGCCAGTGTAAAGAACGTGTACAAGGCCGCATCTGTAATGACTGCAAAGCATTGTTCTGGAACCTTCAGGAATATAATCCAACTGGATGTGAAGGTAAATATTGTAAGGAAAAAATATTGTAAAAGTCTTCAATTATTTCTGTGTGGCCCGTGTTTTATACTTCTATCTCATGTATTTGTGAGCATTCATGAGGTTTGTTTATAATAGTGTGGACCTTATGATTTGCATGAAAAAATGCGAAAATATTCCTGTCCAAAACAGATTAAAACGAGTAGTGTTTTAATATAACGTGTTCTCTAGAATGCAACTGCAACCTGGCGGGCACGCTGGGCGGGCTTGGCGCGTGCGACACGCGCAGCGGGCAGTGTATGTGCAAGATGCACGTGGGTGATCGGCAGTGTGACCAGTGCCAGGACGGTTTCTATAGCCTACAGTCGCAGGACCTGTTCGGTTGTACAGGTGAGTTTATTGGGATTGGGGGGTAATTTGTTACTAGGTTTAAGTGTTGTGTCGGTCACGGTGAGATTGTTCTTATGTTAAATATAAATTCAGTTTAGTGCAGTTATGCAATGTTAATAAACGTCATATAAATCATTCCAAGTTTTAAAATATTCAAGACAATTATATCCCGGGACATAATAATTAGCCCAAAACCAAACCACGTTTAAATTTAAAACTAGACCAAATTGGGAAATTGGACCAAACCACACGGGGCGTACCAGCTCTCAAACAAAAAAAAGAATGATCAGAATCGGATCAACCCATCGAAGAATTAAATCGGACTCATTCATATCAAGTAATAGACTAAAATTAATTAAAATTTCAAGACGATTAGTAGCATTTTAATATGAACACGGCATTTCACACGTAACATTCCCTCCCCAGCCTGCGAGTGCGACATTGGTGGCTCGACCGACAACAACTGCGACAGGAACACCGGTCAGTGCCGCTGCCAGTCGCGCGTGGAGGGCCGCCGCTGCGACCGGCCGATCCGTGCGCACTACTTCCCCACTCTGCACCAGTTCCACTACGAGGTAGAGGAGGGGCTCACGAACTCCGGCCCGGTGCGGTACAGAAGCTCGGAGGACGTGTTCCCGGGTTACTCTTGGAAGGGCTACGTCGTGTTCTCGTCTTTACAGGTAATGAAGAAGAAATAGAGAGAACTGCTAGGTTAAGATACTAGAATGATAAATGAAACATAATTGATAATGACTTTCTGGATATGTCGAATTTACGATGGACATAACATTATTTTTAATTCTAAATATGATATGGAATATTTCTTCTACTAGCTTACTTCTCTTATTGAAATATTTTCAATAGAAAACATACTCGCATACATCTTCCCAGCATTTTCCTTAGGGGCCCTAACAGAAGGCCAATCGCGCAGACTAGTCAAGCATACCTGTATATATGTACATCTATGCGACTAATACCTTCTATGATAGCAGATATCGAAATATTTTATTAAAAAGTTATAAACAATCTGCCCAATTTGTTCCACACCTTACAAAAGGCTAATTGTTTGCTTTATTTTTATCCTATCCTCAATTTCAACGTTTCTCAATTTACCTAATCTAACAATGAATAAGATAATATCTACCTTACAAATAACATATCACTACCATCCCCATACAATATTACTGACTGAAAAAATCAATTAAATTTCCACAGAACGAAGTGATTAATGTGGTGCAAATCTACAAGTCGTCCTTGTACCGAATGGTGCTGAAGTACGCCAACCCACTCAAAGACGCAATCACCGCAACCATAGTTATCACACCTGAAAGCGTACTGGATACACAACAACGGTATTTTATAATAATATACATATGTATAAGAAAGTCCTGTTAGATACACCATCGATACAATACTTTTAACTCAAAAACAGTTCAACAGATTTAAATGATTTTCGGTTTGTTGGATTTGGTTGGATTTTACTTGGATTAGGATAACTGCTGAAAATTTCAAAAAATTTGCTGTCAGGGGGAATCCAGGGCGAGTAGATTTATAAAATCTACTCGATAAAATAACCAGTATACTCGTTTTCTTCTTTTTTCAAAGTGATATTATTTTTATTTATATATCTTAAACTAAAAATGATTCAAAAATCTTTTTAACCAACCAAGCCCACCGATTTATTATATGAACAATTAATATAAGACAAAAATCATACATTACTCCAATAATCGATATAAGATACATATTCTTCGATAAAATCTTTTATTTCACAGTAGTTTACGATTATAAAAATTGATCATAATATAATTTACTTTATAAGTAATAATAATTTTATTACTTTTAATATATCTTAGAAATATTGAAACAGATTCAACGTATATTTGCGGCCAACAACACAGCCTCAGCTCATTACTGTACAACTAGAGAAAGGCAACGCACCAGCACCATTCGTCATGAACGCGGGCAACTGGACTGTTACCATCAAGACTACCAAGGAAATTATGATTGTTAGTATTTATTACAAAACTTCATAACACATATATCCTGGAGGAAATTATGATGATGTTTCTATATGTCACAAAGTGTAAAATTATTTGATCAAGGAAAGGTCCTTTTGATATTCTTTCGACTTTTTAAAATTCTAGGGATCATTATAGTACAGTATTAACGATATGACAACCTTTCTTTATATGTCATCTCTTTTACTATACAAGCAGAAAATCAAAATACCAATTCTTTCAGGATTACTTCGTGCTCATACCAGAAGCGTACTATGAAGCCACAGTTCTTACTAAAGTGGTCGACAAGCCTTGTATCATTGGAGACAAGAAACTGTGTAGACACTTCGCTTACCCAAGCCTCAGTGGGAAACCAGTTGCTGATGCGTCTGCACTTATAACCGCTGCTGATGAATATCTTACTGACCCTGTGGTAATTACTTACAATATCAAATTTTCCTCTGCGAATCAAATCAATTGTAATGTACAAACAATCAAATCAAATGCAAGGTATATATACCTTACGTATTAAAGTGTCCTTGCTCTGTGTTCCGAAGAAGATATCATTAATTTTCTACATACATAACTCAAATAATGAAATTTAATATATTATGTATGTTAATAAAACAAATAAAAACAAGCAAGCATTTACATATTATATAAGATTTAAAGGAGTTATTAATATCCAAAAATACAATTCATAAACACTAATAAAATGTTTGAAAACCATAAAAAATATTGAATACGAGTTTATAAAAATAGCTCAATTCTCTCACAGCAACTCAAAGAATACAACGTTGGACCGGACGACATTCCTCTATTGAACGAAAGCGAGCTCCAGTACAACCTGAAGATCGAACCCAGCGGTACTTACAACCTGATCATTGAATACGTTACACCAGTGAACCACGCGGCAACCAACGAAGAGTCATACCAGTTCTCCCCCAATAGCATCATTGACCTCACCTTCCAGACCGGAGATGGGCAGAAATACTATGCTTCCGTAGACCTCAATGACTGCCCCTTCACCACACCCTGTAGACAAGTAGTTCTGGATGAACTATCCAAAATACATGTCTTTGACATTCAAAATGTGGACAATACAGTTTTCCTCAACGTAAGTGTATATTTACTGATAATTTTGAACACAAATTATACGATAGTCATAATATACGAATGTGAATTGTTTCAGGGCGCTACAGGAACGTTGGCGGGAATAAAATCAATAGTTGCAATACCGGAATCAGAATGGCACTTGGACTATATAACGCCGCGTCCGTACTGTTTACGTCGCGACGAAAAATGTATTCCCGCCGTATTTTCTGCTGCTGTTGACTCTAAAAAAGTGAGTATTTTATCTAATACCTAACCAATACGTTCACATTACATAACCATTGTATTTTCCTTACGTACAATAAGTTCTATATTCTATGCAATAATATAAATGTTCTGACATAAATAAACTGATTAATCGATTCTATGAGTGCTCTTTTGATGCAGATATTTCTTTTTAATGTCACGAAGCTCATGAAAAGAGACCATAATTAAATATGCATTAATTCAACTTGTCTTATCGAAAAAATTTTCACCTATTTTTTATTTTATTATTTTTAGATATTCCATACAATTAACACAAACTTGATAAACCTTATCGTCACTTTTAGGTTGAAATTGAATCTGGAATAGGCGGCGACCGCGAAAATCGTCCTCAAATCCTCGACAACTCGACAGTGGTGGTATACCTCACACCTGACGCTGAAGATATCAAAATCGAATCCAAGGTTCCAACCCCCGGAAACTACATATTTGTTGTGCATTACTACCAACCTGATCATCCAGGTATTACGAGTAATTAACTAAATCATTATTCAATTTAAAAGTTCTTAAAATAATGAACCTTTTAAATTTAATATTTTTCCTACTCAGTATTACAGTAACACGTAGTTTAATTTAATGACAAAAAGTGCAAAGAGGCATTCAAAAACAAATGTTCTACTTACAGAGAGTAGTATCGACGTGTCTTTGTTCGCGGACGGCCAGAACTATGAAGCCAAGTTGCCGATAGAACACTGTCCGTCAAACTCAGGATGTAGAGCCCTTCTGACATTGCCAGACGAAATCACTCAATTTGCCATTAATGAAAACTTTACTATCCAGTTTAAGGTTTGTATATCATGCCTATTTAATGCATACTACTCGCAAAAAATATAAAATATAAATTAACTATGTATATCACCACTTGATTCGAAGAAGTCAGTACTACGTCAAAAATATTTTAACCTTAGAGTACACATAAGCAAGCTAGCTAGCTAGCTTGTCTAGCTTCCTTATGTATAATCTAAAATATTAACTTATACACACAGAATCAATACACTTACACAAACGCGGCTTTATAATTGTTTGAATGAATATGTCAAACAAATAAAGAACAACAGTAACCAGCCTCGAAGTGCTTTTGAAAATCCGTATAACTACAATTACCACGCGATCTGCGCGTGATTCTTGCAAATAAGCGACAGGCGACAGGCGACTACGACTGTACTACCTATAACTATGTGGCTGTTTGTCATTAAATGCTTCTAACATTTTATAATTATACTCTTCTCTTCCCAATTATAACAGTTTTATTTTTTGTGAAACAAGTATATTATTTTAAGAAAAACCTCTTCGAAATCTATCTCATAGAATTTACCTCTTTAGGGTGGCATAAGCAAAGGCGTTTGGCTTGACTATGTTCTGGTTGTTGCTCAACCAGACTTCGTTGACTCCGCGCTTAAAGAAGCTAACATGGTCGATTACACTCGTGAATTCATTGAAAAATGCGCAATGAATCATTATTATATTAGTCCTAACGAAACAGGTACGTATGTATTCTATGTATATCGCATATGTACTGCATTTCCATCTATTAAAGCAAAATATTTGCCCACGTAGTAACAGCAATAACTCGGAGAAAGGATTGGTAAAATCTCCTGCATCTCAAATTCTGTATTACTATTTTTTTATTTCCTTTTGGTAGACTATGTTTAAAATTAATAGAATAATAAAAATTTCACACAATGGAATTACTAGGTTTCTGCCGCGACGCGATGTTCTCAATAACGTCTGAGTACAACAGCGGCGCGCTTGCGTGTCTCTGCGACATCATGGGCTCCACGGATATGGAGTGCGCGACGTTCGGTGGGCAGTGCCCGTGCAAGCCAAACGTCATCGGCCGCACCTGCAGCTCGTGCCGCACCGGCTACTATGGCTTTCCCAACTGCCTTCCGTGCCATTGCCCCGCTACAGCTATTTGTGATGACAATGGTGAGTCTTTAGTGCCGTCAAGTTAATAATGTTACACTGCTATTAACTGTGTACCAGTAATATCCTATCCTAAGGAACATTACCACCGAAGAAGCTAGGATTTTAATTTTTTCGCTGGAAGGATAATACCTATCTTATACGCCTTGTATCTCGTCACTAGGTCAATGTATCTGCCCGAAGAATGTCGAAGGCGAGAACTGTGACCGCTGCAAACCTTACACCTTCAACTTTGATGTGCAGCGCGGTTGTGACGACTGTAACTGCAATCCTTTGGGTGTCATTGGAAACCAACTGCAGTGCGAGGCCGACAGTGGAAACTGCGCGTAAGTTAATGGGCTTCTTACTAACATAAAACATCTTAACCTATCTGATATATCCAAGATTTAGATAATATGATGATACGTTACACTTGATACGCAAATGATAGATGAATTCTAAATTACCATGACCTATGAATGAAAATATCGATCTAGCATATAAGTCCTGTGTATATACTATACAGTCAAGCCTGCCTAGTTAGAGATACAGATACTTATTATATATCATATCTTATGAAAACTTATCTTTATCCTCAACAGATGTAAAGAGAACGTGATCGGTCGCGTGTGTGACCACTGCGTTCCCGGACACTACGCGTTCCCGGACTGCTTCCCGTGCACTTGCGACTTGGAAGGAACTACTGACGACGTCTGCGACCAGAACACAGCGCAGTGCTACTGCAAGAAATATGTTAAAGGACAGGTATACAGATGAGACACATACACATGTAAATTGTAACAAATACAAGTATATAGCAATATGCGGTTATAGAAAAAATAAGTATAATTACAAAAACTGATTTACTAATAAAAATAAAATAATGGAAAAGCTAACATTGACACATACAGTGCTAATATTTATTTTGCTAATTTATTAAAACTGATTATAATTTAGCTGTTTCCTTTTCTAGGCTTGCAATACATGTAAGGAAGAATACTTCAATCTACAATCAGATAATCCCGACGGTTGTACTAAATGTTATTGCTTTGGAAAAACAACCAGATGCAGCAGCTCTTACTTGTCCTGGAGAGAAGTATGATACACTTTTAATTATGTATTAATTCTGCAATTCTGCAATATGAAAAAAAAATGTGTCATCGTGAAATTTTATGAATAATTTGTAGATCAACGGCATGTCAGACTGGTACCTCGTGAACGTGGAAGCTAACCGAACCCTGAACATATTCCCTAACAGCGTGGCACCAACAGTTCTGAACGACTCCGTAATTGGAGCAGAACTAGTTAGCAATGAGGATGGCACGCAGAAAGTCGTCTATTTTGGGGCACCTGAATACTATCTAGGTATAAACTCCTTTGTTACTCTTTGTTGCATAATTCTCAAAGCTTAAGGATTTCATGTTCGTCTTTTTCTTCTTATTATTACTTCACACATTAACAATAATATCTTATACTCTTTCCTAGGTAAACGTCTCACCTCTTATGGCGGGTATCTAACATACTCTATCTTCTACACGAGTCGAGAGGACGGGCACGCTATCGCGGCTGCTGACGTCATCATCGGCGGCTCCAACGGCTACATTGTACACAATAGTGTTGAACAACCACCTTCTCTAGAAAACTGGCTCCACAGTGTCAGGATATCTGAAAACGAGTTTACCAACCTAGACGGATCAGCGGTTACCAGAGACCAGTTCATGAATGTGTTGGTCAATATCACTAGCATATATATAAGAGCTACGTATTGGCATGAGGCTATAACCACTAGGTAAGAAATTTATAGATGACATAATAGTTATAATAATTAAGTTAAGCGTACATTTATATGACTACCTATATACGAGTTACATTTTTTGGATTTTTGTTTTGTTTACATTAATCACATTATTTATCAAAATTCTTATTAATTTCTTAGTATAGAGCTAATTAACAAATATTTTACAGACTAATCGGTGTGACACTGGATATCGGTGTGGAAGAATATGGAGAGGGCAGCAGAAGAGCAGCATCCATAGAGGACTGTCAGTGTCCCAAAGCGTACCGAGGACTGTCATGCGAACAATGCGCTGAAGGATACTACCGCCTAAGTACTGGACCTCACGCGGGCTTTTGTGTTCCATGCCAGTGTCATGGCCACTCTAAGGAATGTGACGTCAATACTGGTATTTGCTTGGTTAGTATAATAAACAGTAGTTCTATTTAAAAAAAAACTCATAAAGAGAATTACCTATTATGTTACCTATTATGTTAATTACAATATATTTATAACAATTCAAATAAATTAAGGAATGTACGGACAACACAATGGGTGACCACTGCGAGCAATGTATCCCGGGTTATCACGGTGATGCTACAGTTGGAACTCCGCAAGACTGTCTTATTTGTGCCTGCCCAATGCCATATGTCTCAAATAAGTGAGTATCTACATACTTACTTAGCACTTTTTCGTATTAAATATAATCCAAATAAACTTTTTTTGGTAATTTAGCATGTTGAATACAATAGGGCTCATATTCTAAGGCTAGCATAGACTTATAAAACAGTTAGCAGGTTATAAAGTCATTAATAGCCAATAAATTATTTAAAAAATATATCTAATTAAATAACGTATTCCCTTAGCTTCGCTATTGGATGTGACTTAAGTGAAAATGGATCTCTCATATCGTGTGTATGCAAGCCTGGATATGGTGGTGCTCGCTGCGAATACTGTGCCGCTGGTTACTATGGCGTACCTGAGGATATTGGTAAATGTTAAATGTTTACTTCTCAAAATCCTTTGATTTGAATTTTATGTATTATCATGTAATAAATACTGGCCTCTTTAAGGTAATTTCAAAATCAATTTCCTTTCACATATTTTCTCTAGTTATTGATATAGCATTTTGATCGTTTTATAAGAATCCCATTCCCCGCCTGGATGAACATTGAAGAAAAGGTGAGGGTAGTACAAGATGGTGGAGTTCGTGTGCACATTCACCGAAATTAATTCTGTAGAATACAGGTAGGCATGCATCCTTTATAACCAGTTTCTCACTTTTCATGCAGGTGACTACTGCAAGCCGTGCAACTGCTCCGGCAATATCAACACGGATGACCCCAGCTCGTGCGACAGCATCACAGGCGACTGTCTCAAGTGCGTGAATAACACGGCCGGTGCTGCGTGCAACCTGTGCGCACCCGGCTTCTTCGGTGACGCTATCTTCTCTAAGAATTGTACTGGTTAGTGTGGGTTCCTATTTATGCATTATATAAGCTGCATAGGGGTTATTACAAGGGGTTACAGAGTGACTGTTTTAAAATATGTAAATGCTATACTATTATCAAACCTGTATATTTTCAAACTCTCTGAAGTGATATTCACAAATTTCAGAAATTATCTCGCAACTGAATTTCCATTGGGGGAAGGAAGCTTTAGAAACACTCTGAATCGAAAATTTCAAATAACAGCTACTAAATAGTAATTTATAACTTTGTAATATTTATATCTATGTGCATAAGAATCTGCCTAAGAATATAGGAACATAGTAGTGGATTATCACTCTTTGTCTATGAAGGAGTTCTTAAAACCTATTAAACAAAGATTATTTGAATGCAAACACAACACAACAACACTCACAGCGTGCGTTTGCGACGAGTTCGGCATGGAGCGCTGCGACCCGACAACGGGCACGTGTGTGTGCCGGCGCGGCGTGCAGGGCGAACGTTGCGACCACTGCGCGCCCGACCACTGGGGCCTCGCCACCGGCCGCGGCTGCGAGCCCTGCGCTTGCGCACTCGCCAGCACCGCCTCGCAGTGCGACGAGACCACGGGACAGTGCAAGTGAGTCGATGTTTTACACATTATAGGTAACTAGCTGCACCCCGCGGTTTCACGCGCTAATTCCGTTTCCCGTAGGAATATCTGGATAAAAAGTTGCCTCTATGTTTTTCCAGTTGTTCAGCTGTCTACGTACCAAATTGCAATCGGTTCAGTAGATTTTGCGTGAAAGAGCAACAAACACACACACACATCCTTACAAACATTCGTATTTATAATATTAGTAGGACGTTACAATAGAGTCGAGTCCTATGCTCAGTTTAGCACACGGGATATATATATATATATAATACCATAGATAAACCATAAAAAAGAATCAAAATGATGTAGTGCAATGCAACTTACAGTAAAGCAGTAGCTAAATTATTTTATTATATATAATAAAAATCCTACAAAATCAGGTCTCAAACGTGGTAAACTATCATATCATTAATTTATGTTTTATTTATTTTAGATGCGCTAAAGGAGTAACAGGAAAGCATTGCGATCAATGTGCGGCTGGTTATTGGAATTACACCAAGGATGGATGCGTTCGTAAGTATAGCTTTATTCATTCTGTGTCAAATAAGAATCATATAGAAGATAACAATATCATGTGACTTTTTTTACTCAATTTCCTATACTTTTTTTTCTGTCGAAGAAGATACTCTAAATGGTATGATGTGCTTTTCGTCCTAAGAAAAGATGTTCGTTTTACTTAGTTTTATATATAATAGTGTGAGTATGTAATTATGACGTCATTGCTCATATTCGTGGTGTCGAACCTAATACAATTGAAATTTGAACTAACCGAGACGGTTTTTGTCGTTGCTATGTTTTAAAAATTACTCTTAAAAATTCTATCGAGAATTTAGTTTAAATAAAAAAAATTCATCAGATTGCAACTGCAACACGGGTTACTCGGTGGGCTTCATGTGCAGCGCCACCGGCCAGTGTGAGTGTCTGCCCGGCGTCGTCGGTGAGAAGTGCGACCGCTGCCCAGAAAGGTTAGTTAAAAAAAATGTTCAAATATTATCATTTTACAAATCTGTTGCGTGGCTTTAAATCTAACCATACATAAAAACAGCGGAGGTCGACTTGGTTATATGATATGTAGATTTCATTTATACATCGGAACTCGCCCCTGATGCATAAACATTAATTTATACTATGTTATTAATATATTATTAATATTTACTAATATATACTAATATATATTGGAAAAGATCACTCTTAAGTGATCTTTCATCTTACTTAGTGCTGGTTTAATTTTTTATTTTGATCTGCTTCTGTATCTCCCAGCCTTTCTGAGAGTGAATGTAAAACATTATTATGTATTCAGATGGGTGCTCATACCTCAAGAAGGATGTTTGGAATGTGACTCTTGTACGGATGCACTCTTGACTTCTGTAGAAGACATGCGAGATTTATTGGCCAATGAAACTCTCGAATTTAAGGTAAATTCATCTGAACAACTACATATCTTTGATCTTATAAATACAATAATATGTAATGTTTAATAACATTGAAATTCCATCACAGGACAAAGCAGATTCATTCTTTACAACGCAACGCCTTAATTATATTTCGAATCAAACGGAGCAATTAAGACCAAGGCTAGCTGAATTGAAAAATGTTGATGTGGCCGAAGTTACATCGAGAGTTAAAGCGTTAGAGACTAGTGCCAAAAACCTCTTACGTTCCGTAAGTATTTTATTGAATATTTACAAAATTACACCTTTTCTATAAACTACTTTATGGTTGTGAATATATCTTAATTTCTTTCAATAAAAATAATATTTCCTTTCAATATTTTAAAAAACATTTCTAATTCGGCTTTTGGAGTATTTCAGTAATGTATGAAAAGCTAATGAAATTTAACTTCCAGGCGGAATTCGCGGCAACGGACAGTGACAAACAAATAACTAGAGCTGCTGACCTCGCGTCGGATGCTGATAATGTGATATCTGAAGTTCGGCAACATAGCGATAAGGCCAAGGAGTTGGTGGCGCATGTAGCGGAGCTTGCTACTGGCCTCGAGTTGAGTCAGCAACCCAAAGTAGATAGTGCGCTTACTGAAGCACGCCAAATTAAAGGCGACATTGCGGGTAAGAACAAACAAAATTCTTAACCAGACACAAAAAAAGAAACAATAAATAAAGTTGGTTTAAATCCAAATGAGTCTTAATTTATGGTTATTAGTTCAAAGCATCACGTGAAGTTAACCAAAAATTAGAGAAGTTTCCATTAAGTTATTAAAATGTTCCTATCCTTGAAGTACATGAGACTTAATGTATTGTATTGTCTTAAGTTAATGTAGCATTAAAAATTGCAGCCCATGCTTGCTCCATCGGCCTCAACGTTAGATTCAGCTATTACAAAACTTTCCGGGGCAACTTTAGATTCTGTGCAACAAAATGTTGAAACAATATGCAAAATTATATATTATTTCCTTCAATTAACTATATCGTACTTATTTTCTGTACTGGCATTTTTTCTACGGTGGATACCTAAACTTAATCTTTTTCCTTCACCAATTATATTTTTTCACTATCATGATTACATTAGTAGAATTCTAACTACATATTTTTCCTGCAGACAAAGATCTAAAACCGAAAGAAGAACAAGCGATAAGTGCTTTCTCCAATGCTACTGATCAAATTGAAAGAATGAACGTATTCGTTGAACCAGTGAATGATCAAGCTAAGGTAATAAAATAAATTTAAAACACTATTTGCTACTCTACTACATATTACTCGGTATTCATAAACAATAATAATCTTTCATACAGGAATTTGCAAAACTAGTCAACGCAACGAATGAGTTGAAGGAAAAATTGGATGAAATGTTGGAATACACAGATTTGGCACAACACACGGCATCGGAAGCAGAAAAATTGAATGAGAAAAACAAGTAACACATTACATATTAATATGATACATTACAACATAAATCTAATAATAATATTATTTAATTACTACATTAAATTTATTTCAGGCTTTCCAAATTTGGCAATAAAGTAATGTCAGTCACCAAATTGAATAGTGCTGCAATGAAGGACCTCATAGACGCCGCTATTGATATCAACAATGCAACTTATTACAATACAATTGCGAATGGAATTGTTCTTAACTTGACAGCAGTTTTAGAAGATTTGAACA
The DNA here is from genome assembly GCF_012273895.1 of Zerene cesonia. NCBI lineage: Eukaryota > Metazoa > Arthropoda > Insecta > Lepidoptera > Pieridae > Zerene > Zerene cesonia. The sequence goes on along the minus strand of NC_052122.1, from coordinate 6,611,885 downwards.
ACACCAACGAGATAATGGAAGATAATTTAGAATCAATCGGTGATGATTTGCCTGAACTCACGAATTTAACTGATGTAGCCTTAAGTCATGCGAGTGATTTAAGGAAAAGGGTGAGTTTATGCAATTCTTGCTCTTAGCTTTATTTTTGATGAATCCTTTAGTTGTTTTGGTTATTAAATCGTTCTTATTTAACACAAGAAAAACGCCCAATTTTTTTATCATCTTTTAAACGAAATGGCCCTGAATCTGATACTAAAAGGAACAGGACTAAACTGAATACATGCATTTCAGGCGGACAACCTTCGCGCTTTAGCCGAGAGAGAAAATAACAACACTCGCACGCAACATGCATACAGCGCCGCTTCTGCTTACTCTTCTATTGTTCAAGAGATAAGTGATGCTAAGAAAGCTGCAGATGAAGCAGGGGAAGCTATGGACACCGTTAATAATATTGTGAGTAAATATGACACATATACTACGAATACTATACTTGTTTTTCTGTTTATATAATTTGGTTCTAATCTTTTCACTTCCAAGCTACATTTCCTAAAATTCTATTTTCTCTCAGAACACTAACTTGAATGACCGAGTGGTGCCAGCGCGCGATCGTTCTCTGACTTTGTCAAAGAGCGCATCAGAAGCTCTTCTAATGGTTGAACAAATTTTGAGACCAAACCTGACACTGGCTGAGATGAAACTGAAGAATGCTACTGCAACACTGAGCTACGCTGACGATGAAGACCATGCGATACAACTGTAAGCATAGTATTATTATTTAATTTAGAGTTGTGAAGAATATTGGTACTGTATTGTATTAAAAGTATCTACAAATTTTTCAATATATTTTTTCAACAAAGAGTCTCTCAAATCGAAGGTTTTAACGTTGCTAATACATATCACTAGAAGTTATGTTTTAAAAAAAACTTAAAACGCATTACTTATAAATATGCATATGCAATGGAGATAGTCTAAAACGATGTCTATGGGTATTAGACTACCTCCATTGTAAATATACAACAACATTATTTAAGTATAATTTTTAATTTTATAGCATTGAAATGCTTCATAAATTTCTCAACATTATTCAATTCATAAACTTAATTACTTATGTAATAAACTTAGGGCCCTACCCAAAGCGCCGCACACGTCCTTAGAAGAAGAAGCAGACAAAGCAGACAGAGTGTCAGTGACTGTAGGATCGACGGTAAACATAATGTCGGCTCTAGGCAACGACCTCGCAGCCAGCAAGGAATGGGCGCAGACCTTACCTAAATTAGCTGACGATGCGCAAAAGATGTTGTTGAACGGACAAAATCTGGGTAAGCTGTTATCATGCTTTTGCGTATCACACATTACAAAAAATATATATAATAATAGTAAATGTATAATAATAATACTAAATTAATTTTCTCTTCAGTAAACGACATAGGAACAATGAATCCTAATATTGAGTCAACATACCGCACTGTTAAAATGCAACAAGAAAGTTTGGAAGATCGACGCAAAGAGGCTGATGAAAAGTTACAAAAGCTTCGAGAACTTATTGAACAGGTCAGCGTCAGGCGATTGGCGATTTTTATTTTTATAAATCTACTAAAATGACATAACATGAGCATCTTATTTAAAATATTCTCCCAATAAGATAATTATATAAATACTTCAATCATTTTACTTTTCTTTTTAAACATTTAAACTTATGATCTAGGCTCGCACAGTCGCAAACCGCATCCCTGTGGGAGTGACATTCGATCGCTGGTCCACGCTGCAGCCGCGGCTCCCTGACACCGTAGACGAGATGTCCACTTCCACTCACGTGTCTGCGTACTTCCGCACCAAGGAAAAGAACGGCTTCATACTTTACCTCGGCAACCCGAAGGACACTATGTTGAGACGTACTAAATCTGTGAGTATAAGATATGATATATTTAAAAAAATATGTATTCTTACATTATTGCAGTAACTTTTACAATATTAATACCCTTTAATATAGAGATATTAATGTAACTAATAAAAGATATTTTAGTCTTTTCAATAATATTATTTTATAAACTTAATGATAAACTACCACAAATATAATATAATATGTACTCAGGATGACTTCATGGTTGTCGGAGTTCAAAATGGATATCCTTATCTTGTTATGGACATCGGAGACAGTGCAGAATCTGGCAGAGAACCTGCTAGAATTGGTAGCGACAAATTTGTTGCAGACAATAGATGGTACCAAGTAATTGTGGATAGGTAAGTTCATTTTTTTCTTAAGTTATGAAGTTTCTTTATTCAGAATAGAATTTTGTAACATATTTGATTTTGTTATTAAATTCAGAGTTGGCCGTAATGTGAAACTGTCGATTCGGGAGAGCTTAGATAATGGTTCAGATAGCGTTCACGTGAAGGAAGCCGTACTTCCCGGACAACACACAATATTCAACCTCGACCGTCAGAAGTCCAAACTATATGTGGGAGGAGTTCCCTCAGATGCAAAATTGCAAGGAGTTAGTTTCCCAGCATTCGAAGGACAAATCGAGGAACTCATGATTGGAGATACACCCGTTGGTTTGTGGAACTTCCGCACTGCCGCCAACCTTAAGGGCGCTAGACAAAGGTACATTATAATATTAAATCTCTTTTATATAAGTGAGTAAAAGAACTCATTTTATAAACAAAAAAAAAACACATTTCTCTAAACAACATTTCTCTTCTTTCAATAAATTAAGTAAAAATTATTAGATGAGTTGAAGTTATTAATATTATATGTATATATAAAAAGAAAACTGAAGTTAACACTGATTTCAGGGACAAGTTAATAACATCCCAGTCCGGACCACAAGAGTATCGCTTCAACGGCAAGTCGCATGTGACAATGCCGGGCCGCGGCTACCTTGGTCCGCAGAAGAACCAGGTGTTCTTGTTCTTCAGAACTTATGCTCCGGACGGACTTATCTACCTCGTTGGAGAAAACAAGCACTTCTTCTCGCTACAGATGCAAGACGGACGGGTTTACTTGCAAGTATGGAACCTTTCCTGGAATTAAAATATAGCTTAATTAGAACTCAATATTATGTACAAATGACTCAAATAAATTTTAAATAACTGTGTAATTCACAAATTAATTGATTGGTCATATTTTTATCTCTGCATAGATGTAACTAAAATTCAACTTAATGGTTAAAGGTATCACTCGGAAATACTGACGACATGGTAATACTCGGAACCACAAAGACGTACAACGACGGTAAATGGCACAGACTGGACGCTGCGAGATACTTCAGCTCATGTTCCCTAAAAGTTGATAACGAGATCCTAAAGATGGCGTCAACATCAGAAGTTAAAGAAATTCCAGCGCTGGATACAATGAACTTTGGTGGAAATAATAAGGGAATAATACAAGTAACGGACAAAGGCTTCGACGGTTGCATCAGACAAATCAGTATTGATGGAATTAACATTGATTTAAGTGACAACGTGGAGTCCGTCGGTATTGCATATGGATGTCAGGTTAATATTTATATCGTTATTATAATTTTACTGAAATCTTAAAATACGTTAAATTATCAACCGCTATATTTTGGAATTACTGAACCAATAATAATTTTTTATTATATTACATCTAAATCGTAATAAACTGCAATTTTACTAGAGATTTAACTTTTCCTATGTATGTCCAGTTCGCGTCATTGGTGTCACTATCCGACGAGGACAGTTTCCTCCGCTTCGTTGACATCACCACCGAGAACTTGCAGCTCACACTCAAGTTCAAGACATCGAGTCCCGACGGTCTTCTCTTCCTCTACTTGAGTCGAACGCAGACTAATACAATGCCTGATAGCATATCCTTGTCACTAATCAAAGGTAAACCCTTTTCAAATATTTAGTAAAACCTTTACAAATATTTAGATTACGTTTGGCTTCTTAAAGGTATACCAGTGAAATAGTATCCTAAAATGAAAAAAAAAATTAGTCGTTCTTGGGTTATAAAAGGTGCAAGTAAACACGACGGTTAAATGGTAATGTAATATATAAAAAGATGTAATGTTTAAATATCAACATCCGCACTTTCAAAATACTACCGTTGGTCAACTACTTATAACTACATTATAACTACAGGAAGTCTAGTACTAATGAGTCAACGCGAGCGCCTCGACACTGGTATCAGCACGTATAACGACTCGCAGTGGCACGTCGTCACCGTTACGCACAGCAACAAGGCGTTGCGGCTGGTAGTGGACGATTTCGACTATTTCAGGTAACTTTATTAGATACTTTCTGTCTCTTTTCGTTTATACAGTTTATAATCAATAATAGCCAAACTTTATCAAACATTTCTAGAGTAAAAAATTCAATTTCAAAATAAAAAATTAGGTGCTATGTTGATAGAACGTTTTTTGTCTATATATAATATCTAATAGAAATAATGTCTTACGAAAAGTTGATGAATTTGATGAGCAATATCTGCCGACTTATAAAACTCGAGATCTGGAACATTTAATTAATAACAACAAAAGCATCTATTGACAACATTACAAAAATATCACATCATAAAGAGATACATATAAAATAACAAAATAACACACAATACACATTAGGAGTGAAAATACATATGGGAATACAGTCCTCTTATCTTTATAAATATTGCAGCACGGACACAGCTCCAGCGCCACTGCACATTCTGGACGGCGTGCTGTTCATGGGCGGCGTGCAGCCGGGCTACGTGGTAGGCGGCAAGGTGGGGTCCAAGCAGTCGTTCCGGGGCTGCATCGCGGATGCCACGCTCAACGGCCGCGTGCTCAACCTGCTCGAGCCTTTCACCAACCATAGCGTCACTTTTGGTCGCTGCGGCACCACCACAACCACGGGCGGCGTACCGCCAGGTAAACCACATGCTTTACTCTTGGATCTGTTTCATAATATTAAAATACAGATAGAAAATACGTTTTCAATAATATATTCTGTGTGTATGGTTAAACAAGAAACAAAAACCAAAAATTATAATTAGTAGGGTAAAGGAAATGTATATTAATAAAATATTTTTTTTAAAAGACTAATAATTCTTAAATATTCAGACCAATCAGCATGGCCAACGCCACACAGAGAGGACGTGTTGCCAACACCTACGCTTACTGCTGTGCAGAGTGTACCAGATGAGACCGGAAGCGTAACAGATAAGGGTATTTATTGTTTACTTTTTTGCAAGAATAAGACAAATAACAAATCTATATTACAATTATATGTATTATAATAAAAATTTTCTTTAACTAAGGTCCTGCACCCGAACCCGAAGAGACCACAACATCAACAACAACACCCTCACCACCGCCCACCACAACACGAGCACCAATCACTAGTGCACCACCCACCACCAGAAGGCCACAACCTAAACCAGAAACTGGTTGTGCTTTGGCTTATGATACACAGTATCATATTGGTGACCCGCAGGAGGGGTATAGATTCGGTATGTATATCTTTGTAATACCGTTGCATATTGTCCTTAAGTGCCTTAGTTTACACAAATAAAATTTATTCGCTGACTCAACGCAGCTAAATGAATTTTCACTTTCACTACTCTATTTTCTTTACTCCTTTACTAACAATGAAACGTTTCCACTGTTAAGGTACCCGCAACGACAGTCGCATAGAGTACGGCAAGCTGCCGGGCCGGCAGCTGGAAGGCTTCGATCTCACCATCACGTTCCGCACGTTCGACCGCCACGGTGGGCTCATCTTCTACGCGCACGCCGACCGCGCACCAAATCAATTCCTCGCCCTATATATGCGGGATGCTAAGGTAATGTTGAGGTGCAATGGAAAAGGGGGATGACATAACGACTTTTCAATTTTTCTCAGAGTCGAGCACGCTTCGGCAAGAATTGAGTCAGCTCGCACCGGGAAGCATTTGAATATTTTTAATTATGTTTAACAAGTTATTTACTACGTCACAAAAGCTACAAATCCACTCATTGAAGCTGTTTAGAATTTCAAATAATGATAATCACTACCTATTAAATATGTTATAAGTAATCCTAATTTATTAAATATGAACAAATCCGACCACAATATTCACACACAATTTCATAAAAGCGCATGTTATAAGCTAAACAAACTATTACAGCTGCACTTTGCATTCAACTGTGGTGGTGAGACAGCATACGTGTCGTCCAGCCGCCAGTACAATGGCACTGAGTGGCACACGGTGACGCTCGTGCGCGCCGGCGGGCACGGCAAGCTAACTGTGGATGCAGACCACGTGGGCGAGACGAGCGTCGCCTGCGCCGCGCCCGCACTTCTCACCCCGCCCTACTACTATGGCGGCCTCGCCAACCTCACTTCTGACATTGAGCGGAACTTGGAGGTTAGTTGGACAAAGTGATATATAATGCTCACCTCTTCATGCCATACCAACGGACTTCCATGTAGTTTTAAAAATTAAAGTAATAAATTATTTGTATTAACTATTAAGCAATATTCTATCAACATATTTATTAATCCTGTAATCCTGTTGTAGGACTTCTACCAGCCGTTCAAGGGTTGTCTGAAAGGACTCATGATGAACGGTCAGTACGTGACCGACATCCGAGTGCGAGTCAACTCCCTCCGCTGCACTGATAACGTTGAGGATGGCGTCTATTTCGGACCATCCAATAATGCCCACAGCAACTATTTGAAGGTAATAATATAATCCATATAAACTAATATTGCTTAGAAGAAATGTGAAATAAATATTTTATACAATAAGTTTGTAGCTAACGGATATCATCCATCAATCCTAAGGTTTAACATTTTTATAAAGCACTTAAATATAAACTACGTATTTCCAGTTAATGGAGAACTTCAAGGTCGGCTATGAAATCTCGATATCAATGGAGGTAAAGCCACGCAACTCCACCGGGCTGCTGCTCAGCGTGCACGGCAAGAGGGACTTTATGATCATAGAACTATTGGAGAACGAAGTCGTGGCTAACGTTGAGAACGGCAAGGGACCGTTCCACGCTAGCTACAAGTTGGGCGACAAGTTCTCGTTGTGTGATGGCAACTGGCATAGAATCAATGGTTAGTAGTCGATTTATTTAATAGAATTAATCTTGGAACGCCTATTTAAAATCTGGGTACGCCCATGTTTTTAAATATTGTATTTAAAAAAAATGTAAAATGTAAAAATAACTTGTGAACAATTTAAACCCTCAGCGGTGAAGTCCCGCCACGTGGTGTCGGTGGGCGTGGACGGGCACCTATCGGACGCGGGGCTCGGGCAGTCCGGCTCAACAGATACGCGGTCCGCACTATACGTGGGTGGGCACGAGCGGCTCGTGTCCAAAGTGCGCGGCGTGCGCTCGCGCCGCGGTTTCACCGGCTGCGTGCGCAACATCGTCATCAACGACATGCCCGTGCACATCCCTCTCACTGCCGCCAAGCGCAACACGCACATCGGCGTCTGCCCCAACGACTAACACGCACACACACATGCACATGTAACGTCTAATGATCTATAACATTAATCCGATGAGCGTAGTTTGTATGTACCACAAAATTACAGCATCTATACACAATACACACTATAAAATTTCTTTTTCGTCGAATCGACAACATAGAGGATGTTTCTTTTTGAATACGTGTCGGATACTATTCTCATTTACTTATGTAATCTTTTACAATCCACTGCAGCCTTCATAACAATCTTTAAATGTCAATATAAAATTACTTTCAATTGTGAAAATTGTAACATAACTCTTCAATTATAATCGTCATTAATTATATATTTCTTGTAAATTATCAATCCATTTTAAATACCAAAGAATACGTTATTTTAAACTATGTTTCTGTAACTAACTACCGACCGTCACCTTCTGTATTAGTATATAGTTCTGTATACTTCTCAATAAATTAATTACATGATGTTGGTGGTATCGTTTTCAGTAAAACCCATTCCTGTTCAGTAAAACCCAAACTTAATGCTTGAGCTGACGTATACTATTGTGTTATCTGTAATACTTTCTACTTAGCTTGTATGGAGGATAGAGGCAAAGAAAGTGATATCATATGGTAAAAAATTGAAAAGTATCCAGCCGTAAGCTATAAATAACAGTTGTAAAACCTTCCACCTTCCGGCGCTAGTGTCTTTAAATTACAGGAAAAAATACTTTAAATTACAGGGTATGGTATGAATGTAGCAATTGCATACGCCGAATTGAAATACGCCGAGTTGAAAATATTAATATTATTGTCGACTAAAGTAGTTACCTATTTATTGAAAATGTCAACTACTGGCGGAGTACAAAATAATGTAGTAAATATAATCTTAAAGAGTTATTATGACAAAACGTTTAGCAATAGATAGTAATTTTATTTCCTGAACTGTAATTAGTACGTTTATTGATTTTTTAAGTTCCTTTATAGTAAACCTGGTGCTAATGTGGCGCCACCGTAATTTAATGCATTTTAACGGACACTTTCATGTATACTGATAGAGAATTCCTTACCTCTACCCTCCATAATAGCTTGTATAGCGTGAATAACGAAGAGCACTCGCACCTCCAAAAAGATTATTTTATCTGCCTAAATTATATTTGCAAAATTACACTAAATTTAAAACTATTTGCGTCGAGGTTTTAAATACAAGCAAATTCTTATTATATATCATAATATATTACAATATATTTTATTATGTTTTTTCATCAGTAGACCATCGTACAAAATCCTTGTCATTCCGACTTCATCCATTTCTTGATCACTTACCACCTGTCTTTAATCCGTCAAACTTCTTTCTAACGATTTGCCTAGCCTCAATTCTTTCAGCTACAAAAATTAATGAACTGTAATACATTTTAGCAGCAGTCTGTTGACGTACCGCTAGTTACCTAATTAATCACATTGTTAGTCTTGTACAGTAAGACTAAACACTGACACTTACAGTACAAGACACAACACTAAGTACTTAACACTGCTCATGATACCTTTACGACTGTTCGAGAGCGCGTCAAGATGTGAGTTTCAATAATTTCTTAAGTTGGCAATCTATGTGCAGAAGCGCAAGGCTTCTCCATCGATACTTGTAGATATCCCAAGCATACGAAGTGCCAGAACGAAATTATAGTATATTATATTTCAAACTTAGCGTGTAAATAACGTAAACTGTGTATATTCTTTATTCCTCATATTCTCATCCTCTCATATTCTATCAGCGCTATCAACTACCCCATAGTGAGTAACCGCTTCTTTTTTAGAATGTCGATTATTAATTGTCATAGCGGGCAACTGAGCTGGTGGTTCGCCTGATGGTAAACGATCACCACCGCCCATGAACATTCGCAAAGGCTCAGACCTCTGAGAATGCACTGCCCGCTTTTAAGGGATAAGGAAAGAATTGATGACTGGAAAGAGGGAATGTACTGGGAAGGGCTAGGAAAAGGAAACAGGCCTCCCATCACTCACCGTACGAAACACAATAGCAAGATATTATTTTACGCCGGTTTTCTGTGGGGGTACTTCCCCGGTGCTAGCCCAATTCGTGCAGAAGCATGCTCAGTTCCCACTAGAAGAAGAATATAAAACTAAAGAATTAATGAGAAACAAATTTATTTATTCTCTAACCACACAAACACAAATAATTGTCTATTGGTATATCAATTACAAGTTTTATTTTACAACTTATGCAAAACCTCCAAATACATTAGAAATTAAAATCTTTGCACAAAACGTAATCTTTGATGTATTCTTTACTAAATCTAAGTAATATGTAAATTGAAAATGCGTTTGTTAATTAATTAAATTTATATATGCAAAGATATGATACTATTTACAGGGTAAACAAAGGTTTTCATTTATTAGATGAAGCCCAGATTAAGATATAATATCATAATAAAAGGCTTCTTAACAAAAACTTTACAATAATATATCTAATATGACCATGCATACTTAATATTCAAATTGATTTAGAAATTAAATATCATGTCAAACTAACTTAAAAATAATCTTGTCTATACATTCAAGTGTTGAACACACTTAATCACATTCTAACTATTAATATGATCATCAAATCTTATACCTTTAAACGAGCAATTCTTGTATATATATATATATATATATATATAAATATAATTGGGATCTCGGAATCGGCTCCAACGATTTTCATGAAATTTAGTATACAGGGGTTTTCGAGGGCGATAAATCGATCTAGCTAGGAATTTTTTTTAGAAAATGTCATATTCGTGTTTTATTCGTGTTTTTTTTTCCCCTGACATCTATTGGTGAATAGTAATACTATTTTGCTTCGTAGACAGCTGGACAACTGAAATAATGTCATATTCGTGTTTTATTCGTGTTTTTTTTTCCTGACATCTATTGGTGAATAATAATACTATTCGCTTCGTAGAAAGCTGGACAACTGAAATAACACAGGCACTTTTTATACCGATATTCCTACGGGATACGGACTTACGCGGTTTCAACCGCGGGTCACAGCTAGTAATAGATTTATAAAGTAACTTGATTAAGTCGTATAACATTTACCTATACAACAATTTCTTACATTTAAATTGCTTAATATAAAACAAAACTATTTATGCAGAAACTGTGGTAGATACAACGTCATATCCTGATAGACACCGTATCTAGGGTGGATACTTGTAGACACTACGCTCCCAACTTTGTTTATTTTCGATTTATATGAATTGAACTTGATCCGTAAATATTATTACAAAAATAAATCTCACTAGAATGAAATTTGTTTCTTCTCAACTCGACCAATGCAGGTTCGCTGCATGCATAGACTTTACAAAAAAAATATTTTGGAAGATTTCGGTTATCTTCATGAACCCTCCTAAAGCAGAACTTTTTGCTAGTTATATGACATATTTTTACTTAAAACATTAAAAGAAGAATACTGACTTAGTTTCTTTCCTTGCCAATTTTTTAAATTATATGAGCGCTTAGTGCATGGAATCATCACTAGTTCTGATTTATGTCAAATGAAATTAAAACTTCTATTAAGCACTATTGAGCATTGTCCCCACGCCGCGATCTCTTCAGTGTGTTAACTGAAATGTTTATGGAAGAAGTTATTGTATTGGGTGTCTATAGGTTATGATAACGTCGATGAGCGCTTACGAACGGTATTATTAATTAATAATCTATGAAAATGTATTCACTAATTCAAAAGACACTACATAACAAAATTGAATTTGATACCTATTGGTTCAATTTAAAAGCAAATATGTGGCAAAAAAAAAATTCAACATAATATTGTTGAGGATAATATTTACATGTATAACATAAAATATTTGTGAATTAATTTGATTTTAAATTTTAAAGATCAACCACAGATAGCACAGAGAGAGAAACCAAAGAAAGTTAAGTATGTATAATAGATATTAGTAGCTCTAAATTTGAATTAGCTGTAGGTGAATCCTCCAATCTCCAAGTAAATAACAATAACATATAAAACTATAAATATAAAAATACACTTATATCACTAATGTTGACTCTCTACTATAAGCATAATGGATTGGTGCTGAGACCCATCTGCGTGCAAAGCAGGAGCGTGGCGGAGGCATTCTATCTGATGTGCAGCCCAGTCTTTTTTCTGGCACCAAGTAGAACAGTATGGAGTTCTACGGCAAAGGGAGCATTCCGCCGAGGCGTCGCGGTTGCAATTTGCACACTGAAAGATAAATAATTATTAGTCATCACCATTACCATTGTATTATTTGTCTACCCTCAGGAAAGCTTTTGCTTTCTTCTCAACAAATAATTAATACATAATTTAGACTTTTACAAGTATTCATACTGTTTGATTTCTGATAATGTGATGAGGTAAAAATTAATAAGTTCCAATACGCACAGTGGCTGCTGTAGATATATTAAAACATGTTTTTTCAATCAGATTACATGAAATTAGCTACAGGTTGAGCTCAGTTTTTATTAATCAAATAAGTATTTTATTAATTTAGAAGACAAAATGGGAGAGTTATGAGATAGTATTTAAATATATTTTTACCACTTTATTCTCCTCATCCTCAGCATTATGTAAGGACACTTGATCAGCTTCCACTTGAGCTGGCACATTGGCAGTAAGTAACGCAGAAGCTCGCTCTTGTTCCAACCGCTCCAAAAATCTACTAGTTATAGCTTTAATATTCTCTTTACATTGATTTAATTCTGAATAAATCTTCATAACTGCCTCAGATAGTTCTTCCATCTTTCTCTCTACTGGCACCAATTCTTGCACATCTAGAATTAAAAACCAAATACATTTTTATGACTGTTGACTGATGTTTTATGTTTCTCCAGATAAACAATAACACATTTTGAAAATTTATTATGTCTAAGTTTTAGTGAATTTGGATTATTTTTGTTGTAATAGAAAGTGGGAAAAAATTGGAGTGGACCAGCAATATCAAAAATCTCCCAGGTAACTGTTTATATGAATGCTTTATTTTAACAAACACACTAAGCAGGAACATAATATTTAGAGAATAGAGATATCTAAAATAAATTCAACTTCATGCATATTGAAAGAGCGTATAGCGACTGACAATAATATTCATACATAATGCGGGTAATGTTTAGTTTGTAACTGCAAACTGCAGAACATATCCAGTGTGCTAAATACTAATCCTGCACAACTAATATAGAATGACATGATTTACATAAATAAAATGAAGGTGAAATATCTTCTTTAGAATAAAATACAGGATATTAATAAACAGTCAAAAGGTGAATTTTCTTGGTATATTATTCTCGAGGGCATGAATTTAGATTATGTGAAAAACAAACTGTATTTTATTTTAAGATTTCATAAAATAGGTATGTTTTAAGTTCTTTTATTGTTTTTCTTCTGGTATTCTCTTCGACAATTTACAGCAGTCATTGTTAAGTGATTGGCAAACTAATTGATTTTTATAGTGAATGTTATTTCGCTTATACATTTTTTTTAATATATTACTATTACTCTAAAATATTATATGGTACCATGTTTTTTATATACTGTGCATATAAATTAGTTGTAGCCATAGATTAGTCGATGGATAAAATTGAAGAATTATAGAAAAAACTCAAATAGTGAACAACATTTTGGAAAATGTTGACAGGAAAAGTACCTTTTTTGTCATAAGAGATTACCAATGTTTGGTGCTGTAATATGCTATACACTGAAGTACCTATATTTTTAACTACCTATTATCCGCGGTGTCACTCACGTGGTTCCAGGTAATAAGTAGCCTATGTACTAATCTGAACTCTAATCTCTATACCAAATTTCATACAGATACAATAAACTGTTTTCATGTGAAAAAGTGACAATATCATATTTACCAAAACATTACTGCAAGGAGGTTAAGAAAAAAATATCTTGTCTTGTTGATGGGTTAAAAACATAATTTATTTCATTATGTATTATTATTTATTAAGATGATGAAAAAACACTTTTCAAATTAAGATAAAAAAATATCATATCCCATAATGCTTGAGTACTAAACTATAATAGAATTAGAAGAAAATGGCCATTGATTGCAGCCGCCACGCATCTCTTGCAAATTTTAAGGGTCTGAAACCTTTTCAGCTTTTGCTTAGCTTATCCCACCATTTTTACAACATGGCAACACATATTGCACCATTTTTATATAAAACAATATATTTATCGTTGCCTCAATGTCAAAAACAATATACCTACTCTCCGTATTTTGTTTTCACACTTGAGTGTGTCAAGAAGAAGTGCTTGTGCTTTCAGTTCCTACTTAGTGATGAGATTATACATTTATTTTTAAATATCATAATAACTATGATGTAGTTTGTCATACTTATATAATACTACCATTCTGCCATGGCTTCAACCACAGTTGTGTTGAAGCCATGGCACCCCTGTTCCAGTGGGATATCTAGATAAAAACCATGCTAGACTATTGGGTCTCAAACTATCTCTGTACCAAACCACATCTAAATCAATTTAGTGGTTAAGGCATGAAGACTGATGAAGGCACGAGACAGAGAAACAAACAGTTTCTCATTTATAATGTTAATAGGGATTCACCTACCTAATTCCTTTAGAATTGGTTCAGTTATTGCAGCTAAAGGAACAGAAAAGCAAATTTGAGTACATGTTTAATTTCAATATTCATTAACACATTTAATGTCCCGTTTAAATTTTTTGATAGAATTGGCTTATGGTCTAACTTGGTTTGAAAATTTTTTTTAAATGTAACTGTTATTTCTTCAATTATAAAACATAATATTTATCTTACATGCATTACTATCTTGAGGGGGTCCAGCAGTTGCTAGCAAGTGATAATTAGTAGTGTTGTCTAGTCCCTCGGTTATTGCTTGCCATGCTTCTTTAGAATTACTGTTATTGTTGGTTCGGTGAATATTATCCACTTCTGGCTCACTCATTACATCTTCATGTTTTACTTTAACATTCTTTGGTTCAGCTACACTGTCTACATATTTAGAAAACATGTTAAAATTTCATTGAAATTTAAAACTGACAGAAACTGGTGACAAATTTTATCAAATATATTACCTTCTCCATCAGTGTTTGACCTCTTCTTCCTTTTATATGGAACAAATAATCTGACTGGACCAGTTGCTACAATTAATAAAAATGACTATTTATTTACTTAAATGTTGGGGTAACACAAACAAACTGAAGTGATAAAATTATTTTAAATTGATTGTGAAGCAACATTAATTTTTAAGCAATACTAATAAATGTATAAATGTAGAACTAACAAGGATCACCTGACGGGTCATCACAGCATGCACTGCAAGTACAGCTTGTAGCATGAGGTTTTAATATGCCTTCCTCAATTAATGCTTGAATACTTCTTCCTCCAAATCGAATGGATCTCTTCCAGTCTTTACTCGAAGCACGTCCACAGAATGCTTCAAATTCACTTGGCGTATACCACGACGAGCCATGCTTTATGCATTTTCCGCGTCCACCAGAACCTAATTTATTTTTATGCAATTCCGCTGAGGTGTTTTTACATCTTATCGGTAATATAGGCATGTTGGCGGTTTCTGTCCATGACCGACTACTGGAAGGGGATGACCTTGAGCTGGGTTCTTGATCTTTTAGGTCCTCGAGTGGAGGCGAAGGTGGATTCTGTATAACTATATGTGTAGCCTTAATATCGTCTGCAAGGGTACTAGTACTCGAGATAAATCCATTATCTACACACAGCATTGGTTTGAATTGCGGTAGTTGATCTGATGTAATAACATTGAAGGTAGCACCTGCCACGAGGGTACCGACTGGCAACGATACGGGAACCGTAATAAATCCATTTGAATCACTGCAAATCCGTGCTGATTTAATTCCACTTGTAGTCGCCACTGACACGGTTTCACTATTTGAACGATCGTTGTCGTGCTCGGATGATCTCGACATGGATTCGGCTTTGCTCACTTCGGATATGTCCGCCATAACGACGTTGTCCGAACTACTAAATTCTTAGATTCTGTCATTAATAAACACAAAATCTTTATTCCCGTCGATGAAGGTATGGGATAATATATAACAACGCTCGTCCAACACAAATAATAAGGTCAATGTAGATAATATCCTTCCTGAGTCATCACTCACGATCCGCCATTAAAAATAAGATTCTTCAGTTATGGCTCTTGCTTGTGTGGCGGGAAGTTTAAATCACCATTATATTGTATAATATACATAGTAAGCTTCTTGTTACCGCTATAAATTATAATGAATTAAAGTCAACGAAATGTGATAATATTTGATCGCGATGTCCAATGATATTTTTACCATTATTCATAACCAGATGCACGATAAATATTTATTTAGGATAACACTAAATGAGCATGTTTTACGAGAAAAAACTAAAAATACATTGTATGAACAGGTAACATGCGATTATAGGATGAGTAGTTTAGCGGGCTAGGGGCCAATTGCCATAATATACTACATGGGTTAACGCATATAGCAGCCAAGTAAAGAGAGATAAACTATAAATCAGTGTTTATGGAAAGTACCCGAATAGGTATGTATGATTTTAGTTGAAGAAAACTAAAGTAACTGGATTGTAATCTCACCAAAAATTGTTTTTATATCACTTTACATTAGTTTTTTTTAGTGAAACTAGATATGAATAATCTTTTTATGACAGACATTAAATTATTTTAAACATTCACGAATACGCAAAAAGTGTTTTTAAACTACTGCTAATTTGAAAAATGAAATCAAGCAATCTGATAATTTGGTCATAGATGACTGACAATGTTATGACTTTCTATTTTTTTATATCGGCGAAAAAATATTGAAATAGCCCTATGTGTTTACAAATTTACTTTGATTAATTGTATCTGTTCATTTTTGGGTAAAAAATTTATACATATTACGTTGTATACGGTTCAACATTTTTTTATTATCAATCAGCCTATTACATAGTTTCAGGCCAAATAGGGCCACCGGCCATATAGCCATAGAGAATATTATGACCAGAGTAAATATTACGCACATTAATACCGATTGAGCCGAAGGTGACAATAAACATGTAAATAATAGACATGAAGCTGCATAAACGCATTTTCGACGTTCATACATATTTAAGGTCGTTTAATGTCATGACATTCAAAATTAAATAAGGGTTGTCCTAGTTAGATTGGGAGGAGTTAACCAAAGATAGCAATAGATCATTTTAGCATCAAATACTTATTCTGTATACCTGTGTGGTCGCCAGACTCCATATTTACGTATAAATGATGATGATAAAACAAAAAAGTACAACAATTACAGCATCAATGTTATGTTATAGTTGAAAGGTTATCATATAGTTACTAACAATAATGTTAGGTTGTAGAAAGAGAAAATTTAGTAAATATCATAAAAATTTTAAATCGAAAATTTATATCTTTTAGATATCAATGTTTTGCAAAATTTCTATAAATATAGATAGCTCTCTATATTCTGACAAATGTTACATCTTTAAAATATTACTATAGCATAATCACTAGTATAAAACAGAGTTGCTTACTCTATCCCTATGTGACCGCCTCCTTGGTACAGTGGCTAACGTGTGAGCTTAGAACCAAGGGGTCCTGGGTTCGATTCCCGGTGGAGACGCATAAAAAAGTCTCGGTCTGGCAGGACAGAAGGCTGATCACCTACTTGACCATAAAGAAAATCGATTAGTGAAACAGATGTATATCACCTGCCCCATACCCCAGTAGGGGACACGGGACTTCACTTACTATGCCTATGTCCCTTCGTATGCTTAAATCTTTTTAAACTACACAACAGATTATGATGGGGATTTTTTAAAAAGATAGAATGATTCAAGAAGGTTTATATATAATAACATCTATAAAACTACACCGAATTTAAAGTAAAAGCTAATTAATGATATAAAGAATAAGAGAAAAACAATTTTAATGCTGTGCTTTAGTTTGGACACCTTGATGGAAGTGGAATTATAATTTAAAAATGAAATATCTTGTAAGCTAGTTTATTATGCTTAAAAAGTTTTATCTTATGACTTATCAACTGCTTATAAATAGATAATTGAACCAAATACAAAGATTAGGCAAATGAAAAATAATCAATTTAAGCAGTTCTAAGAATAATATGTACTCCTGAATCTGTTTCAACAGGCTTGCTCAATTGCCCAATCTTCAATTTGAATGCTTCCTCTTCAAATGGTTTCTGCATTTGTCCATGTCCAAACATGCCTAAGTCGCCACCACGCTTAGCTGAAGAGCAATCAGAGTACTTTGATGCAATATCGGAGAAAGTAGCTTCTTCGGCAACAATTTGCTTTCTATAATTTTCGAGAATCTCTAATGCTTCCTCTTTACTGCGAGTAATGTTTTCCTCTCGCCACGATGAAGGGCGCCGGCTCTGTGCGTGCTTCACCAAAATGTGGCTGCAACGAACATCACCAGGATCTGCCAGAGCATCTGGGCGCTCCCATTGCGATTGTTTTGTGTACGTATTAAGAAAATAAGCCATGCCGGTAGACCTACTTTTTCTCATTTCCCATCCTTCAGGCAGGGGCTCATCCTTTTCATCAGACATGTTTCTCTTCGATAGGTAATTTACACTTGAGTAGTGCTTGAACTTATTTTTAGGTAATTTATTCTGACGAGACAAATATGAAATCCCTAATAGATGAATGATCAATGAAATTGCCAAATGGCTACCAGGCGGTAATGGCTACCCAGAGAGAGGAAAATTGACAATTGAGAATTGACATCCGCCTACCATAGATTATAGACTTATATAAGTTCGCCATTCCTTAATCATAACTTGAAACAACTATTAAGTTTGGGCATTTTACAGTAGATTTCTCTGTATTACAGTTTTTTAAACCGTACATGTAATCTATAAACTAATTACGTTGATAAATAAATAAATTCGTTGTAATAAATATAGCAATTTTTTGTTTAGATTAACAATGAGGATCAATCATTACATATTTTTACAAGTATAGTAGCTTTTCCCTGCATCCGTTGACTTCAGAGTATTTTAATAGGCGTTTTTATACATATAATCCTTCCTCATGAATCACTCTATCTATTAAAAAAAACATCAAAATCAGTTATGTAGTTTTAAAGGTTTAAGCATACATAGGGACGGCAGTTATTTTATAAGTATCTATGTTTTAAATCTAAAACCCATGATACACAAGCTTTAAAATAATTTATTTGACAGAAGTTCATACGTTCGTTCATTCGAGTTGAGATTGCCCCTCAGCCTCGATACTAAGCTCCTTATCCAGGGATTCGGTGATTTGTAATTTACTGCGATATAATAAGTTTATGGTATTTTGTTTCGTATAGTGAATACAGTGAGTTTTAATTGTAACTACAATATCAATTAATGTAATAAGTATCACAATAATAACGATGTTATCTGACACATATTAGGTAGTTTTATTAAAAGCCTCTGTATGAATTCAGTATTTATTTATTTCCCAATACATGTACATTGTACATTACTATTTTGTTCTGTCTTAAGAAAAGTAGACATTCCCAAGAGTGAACGTTCGGTTGCCACAAGATTAGTTTCATTATAAAAGTATTTTTATTTCATGTATATGTTCTACAAGCAGATTAGAATAAAATAACTATTTATTAGTGTATAAAATATCGAACATATACGCGTTAGAAATTCTTTGTGTGAATAAGTATTTTTAACCAAAAATTGTGATTGTAAAGGTAACATTAATTTCTACCATTTCTACAGAAATCAATTAATCCTTGAGTTACTGGATAAGTACAGCACCCCCACAGTAAACCGACCTGAAATAGCATACTGCTTCGGTGAGTGGGGGAGCCGGAGGTCCATATCCTTCTCCTTAGCCTTCGCAGTCCTTTCCTTCATTCCTCTCATCAATTTTTTCTTAATCCCTTTCCAGCTTGGAGTCGGCAATCCATTTGTCGAGGCGTAAGGTCTGCAATCGACCTTAAGCCTCTCCAAATGTCCATCGGCGGTGGTAGCTCTTACCATCAGGCGACCCGCGTGCTCCATTACCGACGATGATATGAAAAAAGATCTAATTTTATGAAAACAAATATTTTGAGTGCACCGTCTAGTTGGCAGTATCACAGATAACATAATATTATACTAGTAGTAGTATTTCCTTTTTCCATAATAGGTTCTTCATCTATGATTACTATGGTTCATGTAGATACAAATCCTATATCTATGTCGTCAGCATAGATAACGATAAATCGATAATATTTAGCCTGTAGCCGTGAGTTCAGAAAATGTCAGTTGTCAAAATGCTTTCTTTTCGTGATCGGAGCTGTTCAGGAGACAAGGTAAATTGTGCAAAAGTATTCATCTAAAGTCTAAACGCTATACAAACGCCAACATGTTGCTCTTAAAGTCATAGACTATAGAACCGACATGTTTTATGATTCCATTCTAATTTTTTCCCGCAACACTGGCAATATTTGTGATACAATTTTGGCTCATTATTTAAAGAAAATGTACGGTCATGGGTTAATAAATATTTTTTTACGGTATCCCCAACAGCGTTCAGCTTTGTCACAGAAGTGGGTAACGGAACCATTGTTATTTAATTGTATATTTTAACAGCTTGTTCAAACGGTAAGTAAAATCTGATCTTTTTATTTCCTTTTAAATTATTGAATAATGATCATGTATTACATTAAGTAAATTATAATTTCTCAGAGTATTAAATCAAATATGGCACGTGTCGTGCTGTGATGCAAATGTTAATTTTTATAAATAAAATTTGATGACTTATATTTTAATATGATTTGAACCTAATTATTCAAATGATTTATGACGTGAGTATGTATATAGTGTATAAATAGCTAAAGTTAATTGCACTATTATTTGTGAGAAAATTTTAGATGCTTATAATTTTTGTATAATACTTAACTCTGCTCTCACGAAACGCTCATTGTTTGCTTTTAATGCCTTAATAACATATAAATGCTGTACGACTGATTCGATATCGATGCGCTATTTAAAGAAGCACTTGTGGCATAATAATCAAAAGTTTCTAAATACAAGCTACCAGAGTACTGACTCTTGTGTAGATGTTTTTTTTTTAACAGTTACTCCCTGTTTGAATCTCAAGTAAATAACATCAATACTTATCTGTCTTTCATGTAACATGTATTATTACTGAAAATGGCTTGATTTTATAAAATACATTAGTGATTAGAATTATACTAGGATCACTTTTGTATTTCAGGAATCCGATGTGTTCTCATATATTGTGTATGACTGTAATTATTGCCTGTTGCATTTATAATTTTGTATAAAATTATCAAAATACTAGCAGGTCTTTAATTTGTGGAGATAAAAAGAATATAATAAAACATAAAACAAAATTAATGAAATAATTACACAATTTTAAGTTTTGATTTTTTTTTTATATGTTGAGCAAGCTTCAAGCTAAAATCCACTGCATACATTGGATAAAATAAATTAAAATATTTATTTTATTGGATATTGGATTCACTCTCTGCTTAATCCTGTCTGTATCAACAGATACAGGATTTTTCTAAAAATTGTTGTGTATTATTACTTTGTTAAATTGGGAGCAGCTTAAAAGATGCTTTACCTATATAAACCTTCCTATTGAATCAATGTATCTATCCAAAAAAGTCCCATCAAAATCTGTTGCTTAGTTCGAAAGATTTAAACACACATAGGGACAGAGAAAGGGACTTTGTTAGATACTGGTTAATTCATTCAATCCTTACTCTAGGGACCTTCTGTCTTAAGTCATTACTTAATTAGCTTACCATACTATGCCTCATTAATGGTGTAAAGAAGGAATTCCTTCTTTACTGAGTTATTTGATTAAAAAACTCATTCAAACAGCAATTTTCTTAAAACTATAGAAATAAAGAAAATACGCTTAAGTTGTACTTTTTCAATTCATAATATTTTTTGGTTTAATTCCCAATTCTTTACTAGTTAAAACTTGCTTATATACGACATAAACTGCTACTGATAAATCACTTATGATTATATGATTATAAGCATATAAAAAAATTCAATCATTAATTACTAAATGCTATTTATATAAACATAGTAAATGTATAAATGGACATAATTTAATGAAAAAAAATGTAATTATCCCAAACCTTGAATGGTAAGATCAGTTAAGAACATTAACATCAATAATTATTCTTAACAAAAAACTAAACCATTCTTAAAATTGTAAACTCAACAGATTTAATTGGAACCTCATTGGAGGCAATCGCTTCAAATTCCAAAAAAATAATCATAAAAATTGGTTCTTCCAGTATATAGGTATGATGTAACAAACAAAAAAAAAATAATTAAAATACAATCGAATTAATAATCTCTTCCCTTTTTTAAAGTTGATTGATAAATAACAGGCTAAGAACCTTTTAAGACCACTATTGAAATGCTGATCAATCACGATTCCAAATTATTTCAAGACTATTCTTTCAAATGCAATAATATATATAAAATATATATTATTGCAAAAACGCCTTTAGGATTTTAGATTTTTGGGAAACTTAAAAAGGTGCTGCGTTGTTGCCAATCTTCTTCTGTTTCCTATTGTCTGGTTGCTACAGGTGGACATTTATATGACCAACTAAAGAAAGTACCAAAGCAGTTTCGTTATTTATAAATTCCTATCTACAGAGTAGATTATGTGTATAGAAAATTGTAATCAAGTCTGGAAAAGGTTGGCAAACTAGGTATAACTTTCTAGTTTTGAGAATTAAGCGATACAAAAATGGACATGAAAGTTTTTAATATAGTGTATTATTATGTTTAACACATGTATGTAGTTCTACATATTAGATTTCCTCACATATTAATTTTCTTCTTTTATATATTGAGGGTAAGAATACCAATGCCTATTATGCCTCTATATCTTTCTATACCGGTTTCCTTGTGGTTTGATTAGCCCCGCAATGTTTGTCACGGGCCTGTTGTCTAAATACATACAATAAAGCGGTATTTTGACATACTAAACAGTTTATATGTTGTAGAAAAATAAAAGCAAAAACCAAATATTGCATCCAATAATCTTGTCATCAGGTGAAAAATGTCTAATAACAGCCGTAAAAGACCTTTGTCTCTGCCAATGAGATCTAAAGCTAAAAGGAAACCAAAACATGTTTCTGAAGATGAAGAAAGTAATGATTCTTCACTCTCCGAACAAGAACAAGATAAGCAAAGAACTCCATCTCCTTTACCTGATGAGCCTAAATTGAAGTTACCTGAGGTATTTTATTTATTTATAATTCTAATTCAATCTCTATACTTGTTTCTTGGTACAACATTATTTATATTTTTAATGTTTCAGGAACTGCTTAAAACATTTTACAAAACCCCCGGAGTCCTGATGATAGCTGGTCTAGTTTCATGGGATTTGGTTGCCAAGAGAGATAATAATCCCAGTAAACGAACCCACCCAAATTTGTATACTTTCCATAAGTTTACTGACATAAAGGTAATAAATTGTTTATCGTAAATATTGAATTCAAATATTTATCATAAAATGACATCCTCATTTGCTGTTTTTATTAATCTATCTATAAAAGCGACAGGTCACAAAGACTTATCACGAAATCTTGAAAACTGCGAGTCTTACGATAGATTCATAGATTAAGTGTGGTATGGAGTTAGTTTAGTTGGTAGGCCACTTGTAAAATTTTGTGTTTTGCAATAGTTCCGAATTAAGGGCGTTTAACAGGACAGATTAGAAATAACCAAAAGCCTCAATAAAGTTGTAATGAAATATTTGCGTTTCGTCTAAAAATTTCTATTTAGATAAAGTAAACAAAATTTTGAAAAATATTTTACAAACTACACCTACTTTCTTGTCTATTCCTACCACTATTCTTTATTCTATCTTCTTAAGTAATAGTAATTCACAAAATTGTTTCAGTATCGCCTAATAATCAGTGGTTGCAGTGCTGGTCACTCCATCCTTGTCTCGGAAGAGGGTGATGCTTATACTTTCGGTAAGAAATCAAGCAATTGTATTTTATGTGTTAAAATAAATACATAAACTTCAGTATCATTTATTAATTCTTATACTTTTCCAGAACAAACATCTCTTTGGACTGTCAGACGACAATTTCTAAGATCTTTATATTATAGGTTAGCAATTAACTTAGG
Source organism: Zerene cesonia (assembly GCF_012273895.1). Taxonomy (NCBI): domain Eukaryota; kingdom Metazoa; phylum Arthropoda; class Insecta; order Lepidoptera; family Pieridae; genus Zerene; species Zerene cesonia. The sequence goes on along the minus strand of NC_052122.1, from coordinate 6,588,286 downwards.
AAATACCATTCCAATTATCTCTGATGTCTCGCATCTCTCATCTCGCACCTTCCATCCCATCAGTGGAATGATTCACAAGTTATAAAGGCAATGTTTAAACGTTTCAATGGGGCTTGTACATCAGATAAAATCACATATCAATCAACACTATCAATGGTTGAGAGAATAAATTATAAATTATAGTTAATTATATTTAAAGCAATCGTTTTTATAAAGCATTATCGCTGTTATAGGTATAGAAATATATGACTTAGGTTTTATGTCCCCTAGCAGAGGGCCTCCACAGTGCACCGCCAGCTATTCCTATCGTGAGATTGTGAAATATAAGCATAGTATATTCTGTTGTAATTATTTCCTAGGTCGCAATACATTCGGCCAACTCGGGTTTGGGGATACAACCACACGCAATGTGCCGGAACTCGTGCCAACTCTGAAAGGGCTCAACATTATCCATGCAGCTGTGGGCAGGAATCATAGTATGTTTGTAACAGGTAAATTTCATGTAATGATTTCATTCTTAATGTCTGATTGATTTTATATATTTAATGGTAATTTATAATTTTTCTTAATGTCTGATTGATTTTATATGTTTAATGGTAATTTATAATTTCGAGGTAGATATTATATACGAAACGATCGCTTATATAAAAGAATAAGCTTAGAATATATTGGTCATGTTACCATATGTTTTGGGTACTCTGAAAGATATATTTATCATCGTAAAAAGGAAGGTTTACTTGCACACATTCAGAAACCACAACAAGCACTAAAAATCCATGTTTTCGTTACAATAAATAATGAAACTTACTCTATTTGTTGGAAACAATAAAAATATCGTGTATATACGACACTGAAGTTTTGTGTAATGTAGCGTATGTATACAGACACGGGCACCGTGTACGCGTGCGGCGAAAACAAGTGCGGCCAGTGCGGGCTGGGCAACACCACCCCGCAAATCCTTAAGCCTACCCGTATTCGGTACAAGTAAGTAGTAAACTTACCCTTATTCGGTACAAGTCAATAGTAAGATCGCCCGTATTCGGTACAAGTACGTAGATCATTATCTATAACTTTTTGCTGTACATTTGTACCGTATAATACAATTCTATCTTAATTTTAACAAACCTATGGTGGGGTTTGTTTTTGGTAGGTAGGTATAGCTTTTTTATAATTAATAATAAAAAATAGTGAAACAGTTGATGCAGTTTATTTTCATTAACTTCTTGTAACTTCATAACTTTTGGGGTAATTCGCCATTATGTTGAAATTTTGTTGGTGTTGATCTATTTCCTCTTAGCTATATTTCGTTTGATCCACGTCTTTTTGAGCAGCTGTATATATATACAACTTGTTTTAGGGGCGCGCCGATTGTGAAAGTGGGATGTGGCGCGGAATTCTCTATGATACTGGATTGCAACGGTGTTCTCCATTCGTTTGGCTTGCCTGAGTTTGGTCAATTGGGTAAGTTAATCTATATTCTATACCAATTATATAAAGAGCTGCAGAAATCGATGATATGTATGCTAGTTTGACCGCGATAATCGCAAGAAGTGCTCGACCGATTTAAAAAATACGATTTTACAAAAATGGTGGTCTAACACTTAAGAGTGTAAGACCACCAGAATGTCTATAATATATATATATATATACAGATATACAGAGAGATATATGTATAATATATATACAGAGTCGGTACAGTAGTTGTTCATTTTCTATTGTATTAACCTTTACGTTTTTAATTTGGTTTGATTTGATATATTTAATCATATGTTTATCAAATATACGTTATAATGTAGAGGAAGACAGTGTTAATATACGATTCTTTATTCTTATACAGGCCACAACACTGACGGCAAATATTTCGTGACTTCAACCAAGCTGTCATATCATTTCCAAACAGTGCCGAAGAAAATAGAGTTCTTCTTCGAGAAAGCCAAAGATGGCCACATGATACCGGTCAATGATGTGATCATTGTGGACTTCTCCTGTGGCAATAATCACACTGTAAGTAAATATCATTCAATATTATTTATGAATCTTCAATATTTATTATCATCATCATCATTAGCCCATAAATGTTCCCAATGCTGGAACACAGGCCTCCTATGAGGGTTCAGGCAATATCTAATAATCCACCACGCTGGCAAAGTGCGGGTCACATGTTGTTGAACTTTTGATTCTCGGACATGCCGGTTTCCTCACAATAAAGTTTGAATCTAATCCGTTCGTTCAAAGTGGATCTAATAAAATACAAATGTTCAGGTGGCGATCGACTCGAAGAAGCGCGCGTTCAGCTGGGGCTTCGGCGGGTTCGGGCGGCTCGGGCACGCGGAGCAGAAGGACGAGGCGGTGCCGCGGCTCATCAAGTTCTTCGACTCGCAGGCGCGCGGCGTGCGCTCCGTGCACTGCGGCGCCACCTACAGCCTCGCCGTCAACGAGCACGGTCAGTCCCCCCCACATACCCTCCGCGTACCCCACCACATCACAACCCTCCATCACACCTCCATCACACCCCCCCACATCCCCCACATACACACCACACCCCCCATATCCCCCCACATCCCCCACATACACACCACACCCCCCATATCCCCCTCCACATCCCTCCTCCACATTGACAAAACACGTATACCTTTATTTGTGCATATCATATCATATCAAAGAGAAAATAAATAGTTGTGTAACATACGTATGTGGTATGGTTGTGACGAAATGTCACATCGGTGTAAGTTATGGACAATGTGAGTATAAGATTACAGCGAGGGGCGGCTGGCACTTGACCGATCAATTTTAATTGAATTTGAAGCAACATGGAGAGGACGTCGGGAATTCTTGCTTGAGAGGAAGGGTGTTAATGTATCTCAAGTTATATCACATAGAAAGTTTAAAAATTGTGGTGTGCGTTTAAGTTGATTCAGCCTTCATTGTCTATACCATGCCACGAACACACGCACATTTGTAAGGTTGACAACAAAATAAGAAATATTATTGAGTATGGTTTTTATTGAATGAAACTACTGTGTAATTATTTTAGGTCTGCTCTTCTTGTTCGGCCAAACTAAGCGCACGGGTGAAGCCAACATGTACCCGAAACCGGTGCAAGATCTGACAGGTATTGAAAATACGATAATTTCTATTAAATTCTATGCAAAAAACAAGGAATTTCATAGCATATTTTGAGTATCTGCATTATCTTTAACAATATCTGTGTTCTTAGCGCGCGTCAGAGCGCTAACCTGACTCCGCACTATGACGCCGATTTTCTTTGTAATATGCGGTAATATACGGCCAAGAGTCATATAACGTGAACGCTGCCATTATCATTGTTTTATTACGATTTTCAATAGAATTTGATTAATGATGCACGATTTGCCAAAAGATTGCGTTGCTTTTAACCTGTCTTATGCCATTTTATTTGTGACTCCATGTTAGTTTTATCACATATTTATTTATAATAATATATTTTGTATTTACTTTTATTATTTGGTATTTACTCGTCACCTTTTTCCAGGTTGGCACATCCGTAGTGTGGGAACTAGCAACACATCCATTGTGATTTCTGCAGATGACTCGCTGATTGCTTGGGGCGTGTCTCCAACTTATGGAGAATTGGTGAGTTCATACGGATTTTTTAAAAATTAACTTGCTTCACCCGGCATACGCTGTTTTGCCTTGCTCTTATCATTTAGGGGTATGAAAAATAGATGTTGGCCGATTCTCATAGATACCGGATAAGTACAAAAAATTTCAATAAAATCGGTGAAGTCGTTTCGGAGGAGTATGGCAACGAAAACTGTGACACGAGAATTTTATATATTAGATTTAGATTTGCAGGATAAACATTTCTTGTAACAAATAGTAAGTTTTTACAAGTAATGATTAAAAAATAATCGCAATATGGGACTTCGATGGGATGGTATAATATTTCACCATTATACGTCACATACGCGGTAGGTTCGACTCAAATATATAATTTTAAATCCAATTCTTTTGAATACATTACGAACGATATCACATTGAGATTTAAACACAAATTGTACCTCTATAAATACAAGCATTTCCATTTTAATAAAGGGAGTTAAAATTATAGTACAAAATTCGAACAGTGTTCAACAAAATTATGGCCGATTTGATGTTCCTAACGTCTGATAAATTTAACATCATAATCAACAGGGTATGGGCGAGATAAACCGCTCCACCGCGAAGCCCAAGGAGGTGAACCGCATGGACGGGCTGAACATCACGCAGGTGGCCATGGGCTTCTCGCACACGCTGCTGCTGAGCGACAACAGCTCGCCGGAGGTGCAGCAGAAGCTGGCCGCGCTGCCCACCTTCGCCCCTTGAGCGTCGACCCACGCGCGCTCTCGAGCGAACATTATGGCGCGCTTACACGCTTGCCAAGCCTCCACAAGCGACCACAAACACTAACGCGTTAATAGGATGATCAGCTAGGCTCGTGCCAGCCTGCAAGAGCTTGTAGCTGACGGTTTTTGGATACAGATAAAAAAAAAACTAAGTACAAACTAACGCACCCGCAGGCGCGTAAATAATTCCCAAACGATTGTGAAAGCTTGGAGCTTGTGGACGCTTGTCCAGCCATACCAAGCGTGTAAACGTATCATTAAACTCACCCTTTTATTTACCGTCCGCGACGCCTAAATACCGTCCACACTCACAGTCCCCATTTAATTGTTGTATTGCATGCTCGCTCACAACGTCGGATATTGTTTTGCCGCACTGTGTATTCACTTTTGTATCGACTGTTACGTATTTATTGACTCATTCTTGTTGAGACTGCGACCCATCTTCACCTATGATGTAATATGTTTTTTTTTGTTTTTTTCCCTCATATTTTCTTTAGGATTAAGTTCTAACATTATTTTGAATGCTTAAAGCGATTATGTGTTTTTTTTTGTTTTTTCTCGATTTAAATTGAAGTATATTAGATGGCTCCCTGGCCCTGTCTACCTCATTTCAACCTCATCTAATGTGGAGTTCGCTAATGTATTTTAATCATGAATATAATGAGCACAAAATTTTGAAATTTTGATGTGTGTGTAACTTCACTTCTTAATTTAGTTTACACTTTCAAACTACACTGCCTTTCGTATATTTGATCGTATGTGACGTAGCGGACGTGAATTTGATGTAAATAATAATATGTAATATTAGTGATTAGACTTTCATTGTAATTTGTATGAGACTGTGTAGGAGGTATTTACTTTGTGAAACTTAAAATAATTTAGAAAACGTACTTGTTTGTAAACTATGCAATGTCGCAGCGATTATTTCGTTAATACAGGGAATTGATTATTTTAGTGAAGATTGTTTTCTTCGAGACGACCATTGCAAGCACGTCGAGCCTTCGCCGAGGCAAGTGCTACCCACCTCCAATCATTGTTTTAAGTATACGAATTTAGCATTAATAAATTCCAGTATAGAACCGATAAGATCAATGAATCTTTTCTTTAAAATAATTTTCTATATTTTTATGGTGATTTTTCACTCTATGGTTAAGGGATAGGATAAGATTGTACTTAAGTCTTTTCGTAATAACACTTGAACGTATTATAAGTTATAAGGTGTATACTGTTTATGCAGTTCTATAAACTAGTGAGAATAAACATTCCCTTTGATTGAAATATTGTACGAAATTTACTCTACTTTGTATGCTATAAGTGTGTAAGCGTCAATCTGAAAACGTTCTCAATTTGTTAAAAATATACGTGTTAAACAATAACTTATAGATAGACTTAAAATGTGTCAACTTGCATGTTGAATGTGAACATTTCATCGATTCTATTTATGAGATAAATTAACCAAACTTTTATATATTTCCATTATCGGGTTTCAATTGAATGGTGTTGAATTTTCATAGGAGTCATTCTGGACTTTAAGTGAATAGTATTTGTAATTTAATGTTAGCATAAGTTGAACAAAACGATCATGTTAGAAAGTACTCATAAATATACAGGCCTTGCCAAGATTTATTCATTAATAAACTTTTTTCTTGGATTCATTTGTTTTATTATTTTTATTGTATATTCATTAATAAAACTTTCTATGTCTTATCTTTATGAGAGTGCCATTAATTTCGTAGTCTTACCTGGCTTATACAGTGTACAGTGGGGTAACCACTAAAAGCACGGATAATTCTTCAAATTCTTAATATTTCATTGGTAAACTAGGATTTTTAAGCCGTTATTATTTGTGGATGTTAATAATAATATCGTGCCCGTAGATCGAAAAGTCTCTAAGTCGAAAAATTGCCATAATGAGTTATTAAAGCCACTAAAAAAACTTTTTTTTTTCTCGAAATATCTGTTTTACAATCAATTTTGTAGCTGTCTTAGTTTTCAATTTACGAAGTGTGAAAAGTAAGTAAATCCTATTGTGTGATCCTGCCGGGAAATACGAAAAATAACTAATATTGTTTAATTATTTTATAGTATTCAAAAATGTACGCAACGCGAAACTAAAACGATTTAATTATTTTTCCATTTAATATAAAGCATTTATACGCTTTTAGTTAAAATAAAGTCACTAAAAAATTTAGTAAGTTTTTGAATTGAACAAATTGGTTCAGGTACCATATAAAACGTAATTGACTTCATAACAATAGGTTTGTTTCATTATGCAACATTTTTTTTTTTATAAATAGTACTGCATTAGTAATAATTCACTTTTCTTCCATCTAGCTATTAGATAAAATTTACCTAGCTCGAGATGGTTTCTAAAATTTCATTTAAGAACTACGAGAAAAATCACTAACTCAGTTCAAAAATTAACTATGTCGTAACAAGTTCAAGAGGTTTAAAAGAGAACAAATAATTAATTTACGTTTTTTTAAGTTTTCCTTGTATTTACTTGCTTTTTATTTGATACTTTAAAAAATTTGATAGAGTAATAATAATTTCATTTTATTGTCTTCTCTATAAAATTTAAAAAATATAAATACGTAATGCCAGACTGAAGTTATGGCTATTTGTTTTTTTCAAAACTTTATTCCCCACTATCTTAAAACAGCTTTTTAGGACTTGGTGATTTTTCGCTCTACGGGGACGATATAGTATTTAAGTCCAGACACAAAGAAAAATTTAAATGAAGCTCACATTGTGTCGCAAATTGCAGTCATGGACGTTTATGTCACATTTATTTACATAATATACACTCTATTTGTCTAATATTTATAACTGAATCATTGCTATACAAGGGTTCTGAAAATCAGTGCATTAAATGATTACAATGTATTAGGTACTAATACATTTTAATCTTAAAATGGTTGCTCCTTCGCTGACGGGTGTCGTTTGTCCACTATTGCTGTTTTTTTTTTGTTATATAAGATTTAAACTTATATGTTGTTTTATGCATGGTGGCAAATAAATAAGTATTTCTATTACCTCCAGATCATTTTTCATTATATTATACCAAGATTTAAGAATATTAAACAGAGACAGACTGAAGTCTCAGAACAATACATAAAAAATTTGGGCTTGATATGTAACCTTCTCAAACGACTTTGGCAGAAGATTAATTGAAAATTTAAAAATTATTTCTAAATTCGACATGGACAACAGCTAATACTTCAAATTATTTTCTATTAAAAAAAATTAAAGGTAATATTTTTTCTAAGTTTATAAAAAATTTTCATGTGGCTTTAATAATGGATGTTACATTGAGTCGGATAGCTAGTACTTTTGAGAATGTGCGAAATACAATAAAAAATAAACATTCTTCAGAAAGACTTCAAAATTTGAAAAAAGATATTCAATTCCTGCAAACTGAGCTTATTGTATTGGGTAAAGAGAATCATGACCTTTATGTACGATCCTTGGCAATGGAAGGATATTTAGCTTTGTTAACAGCTAAATCGATGCCGATATCATTAATTGATAAACGGAACATCCTTCAAACATCTTATGATAAACTCAAACCTTACGAATTACGAGAAGATTGTCTTTTCATATTACTGAGAATACAAAATTTACTATGTTATTATCTAATACAGTTAGATCAGACATCTTTGGCCCGAGAAATACTTGAAAATATAGAAGAGATTTATGATAAGGTCAATCAATTTAAGCCAGACACATTTTTGGACGCTGAAGATTTATTTACAACTGAACCCATCAATACAATTAAACGAATCAACCCAGAAAAGATCGACAAAGTAATTACAAACAATATTCAAATGCAAGCGTTTTTGTACAACAAATTGAATTTACCAGATAAGTACACTCTTTACAATCATACAGCATTAAGAAGACAATTGGAAATGAAAGAAGGTACTCCCCAAGACTGGGCTTTACGAACTGCACGACTTGGCAATTATTTTACATATCTGAATCAACTTAATCATGCTCGACATCATTTATGCGCAGCTTATCATGTGCTGCGTACTTGTCACGATAATTGTAAATTAATGCCAGAAGAATTTATTCTTCAGAAGGCAGATTTTGAAATACAATTCCTGGAGTTGAGTCATCATTGGGTCAAATATGGCTTAGCGCTATTTAAGCTTTCTCGGAAAAATATTTTAAATAAATATTTCACACAACCGGCATCCAAAGCAGATTTATGGAAAACTATGGATGTTGTTAATGAAAATATAGAAAATCTCGAAGAAAACGGAAAGGATGTCGGTACAGAGAAGATCGGTAAAGGAGACTGTTCAGCAGATAATATTTTTACGTTCCCTTCTTTGGATCTAAAAGACATAGAAAACAGAGTTCCAAAGGAAACTGTAAAAACTTCGGAAAGTGCTCGAAAACTTTTTGCATTTACACATAAATGGTTGATGAGAGCTAAGCATTATTACGATTTTGAACAACATTCTGCTCAGTACATAACATGTTCCTTGCAACTAGCTGAACTATACGAACACCTAGCGTTCTTCGAAAGAAATATTGACAGTCAATACAGTATTCAAAAGAGAAGAGCAGATGTTCTGGAGGCGTTAAATTCTTTATTAAAAACGTGCGATAACGTTATGTCAGTGCAGATCGATGTAATTCGGGAACTATCTCAAGTGCAATTGGAACTGATGGCTTTAAATTTGCAAAAATTATGGGTTGAAGAATCTCAAACCAATATACTCAATTTAGATATTGATGCAGATTCAATAATTCATTCCTTAGATTCGGAATCGAATAAGACTCTTACTGAGAAAACACTAAGCGCCAGTTGTAAAAATGCTCTCTTGAGGAAAATGGAAGCAGCGACGTCCTTAAACGGGAGATTGTTTAGACTGAGTGGGCAATTGAATGGTAATCCTGTTCCGTCTGAATCAAGTTTTGGAATGGACCTTAAAATTTAACAACTAGTGGCCTTTTTATAAATGAATCAAAACAACAACAATTTTATACACCTACCTTGTGAAATACAAAACGATATCATTTTTATATGAAGCTGAAATAAAAAAAAAAAAAATACATGAAATAAAATTGTTTTTATTTAAATACTTACCTAAAATAATACAATAAAATTTAAGCGCCTGTAAGCAATAGCAAAATAGTAGAACTTGTTTGTCTGCCTGCCTCCGTTAATTTTCGAAACCTTAATTGAATAGATATTGGTATAAGTAGATACCTGCAGGATACATATTAATCATGATTTCTGTTTTGGGACATGAAAAGTTTTAGCATACGCGTGTGCAGCCTGTAGCAATATCTCAGGTTTGGATAAAAATCGACTTCGGTGCATTCAAAATAGGGAAGGTTTAAAAGGTAGGAAAAAATATGAAAATAAGGTTATACAGGCAGCTAGTAAATTGATAATTAGATATATAATGCTTCTTTTCAATAAACTTTGCCATTTAATAAGTAATTCCTATATCGATTGTAGAATTTGTATATGTATTCATCTACATAGACGGTTGAACACAATCTTAATTTTACAGCAAACATTAAAGCTACATGGTATTGATATAAATAATAAGATAAATACAGGAGAGTAATAATTGTTATGAGTTTGATGTGAGTCCAATTCGCAAATATAAAGCTCTATAATTTCTTTAATTTTTAATATAGAGCAAACAGTTATAAAAACATATTTGTAGGCAAAACAATCTGCTACAAATGATGTGTTAAAATTTCTTTATAAGACCCATAGTTTCCGAGATATGGCAATTTAAAAAAAAATTTCACCCCTTTTGTCTAGATGGCGGCCGGGGGACAACGGTGGAGACTCCGCAAACTTAAGGTTAAGTTTCTGTTGGCTGCCCAAATTTGTCCCAAAAATAAAACTGCGTCCTCTAAAAATGCAATGCTCATGTAACATTTCAATGGACTGTATATGCCATTCTGTAATGAGATGATACAATATAAAAACATAAGTATTAAATAGGTTGCAATGTTAAAAATTGAGTTTTAATAAAAAAAATTTTTTGTGGGCACAAGCTCAAACATGTTCGCGATGTAAGTCTTGCATCTGTCCTCTGACGTCGATCATAAATACCACAAAAAGGGAAGGTAAAATAGATACCAAATTAAACAAATTTAAGACATAACGACAGGCTATTTTGGTCTATCACTTTGTGCTGAGTTCATTTATAAAGAATAAACTTTTCTTTAAAACAATTTATTCAGTTGTTTAACGAACATAATTACAATGTTCACAAAAATATTTTTCAATTTCAAAAATTAGTTTTCCACTTAAACATATTAAATTTTATTTTACAATAAAAATGCACACGATCCGGAGTACACGATGCGGATTTCTTAATGCATATAAATGCGATTACAAATAACCAGATATTTATTCGTATCAAGTTTTGAAGAATCAAGGAAATAAAGACTAATTAAATTACACAATGTACAGTTTGCTTACACGCGCATTATTAATATTTAACCAACAGATTAAAATTTTGTTGTATATCAAATTGACTCTAAATTCACTTTTGTTGATATAAAACATTTTATAAAACACTACTGTATAATATATAAAGCTACTGCACATATTAAAGTGTCTAAATACCGGCACTTTATATTGGAGTTTTATATATGCAATTTATTACTTTAGTCTCACTGTAGTTTAATGTTAATCTAGTATTACTGAACACTTATTAATGTGCGTTTGTGCGATTAATTATAATTAAGGGAATATAATTCTAGTATGGAGTACCTAGTGGTAATATAATTATTTATCAGACGATCACTAAATGATATACAAGGAGGTATGTTATTATAGTTTTTAACAATAGAAATGAACAAATTTATATATATCACACGTGTTATACAAACAAAATGATTACCTCACTACTCTAAAACTTTAAGATTTAATTTATTTAAAGAAATAACATTTTATTCTATACCCTGTAACAAATAAACAATAGAAAACAAATAACATAATTAGAATGAACTTATGGAACGTTTTTACATAGCCTTTGTAAATATACTTTGACTTTTTTAAATACAAATCCACTTAAGCATAAAAAATTAAACAAAAAACTTTGATCTTCGTAATCAATAAATAAGATATTTCTAATAGCATTACTTATATTAATGGAATGATTTATTTATAACTAATTTTTATTAAATTAAAACTAATAAATTAATAATATATAAGCTAGCTAAATCTTAATATTTAAAAGAAAATATATGAATTTTATTTACTTCTTAAATAAATAGATTTTTTCATACAAAATGTGAAGAAATATAGTCTTTCACTATGTAATAAACATGTTTCAATTCAAAGCATAAAATAACCCATGCAAAATTATGTGTATACACATATATCAATTGCTTTTTTGAGCTATAATTATACATGTGTTAGATAGCATGTTAATTATTTAACACATTATAGTCAAAATCATATTAATTAATATTGTTGCAAATTTAAAACAGTTACCATTGTTATAATACACCCAATAACATATTCTAATATTAAATATTTTTATTCAGGTAAGTCAAATACGATACTGAAATGCGTTTGTCTGTAGATATTACAATTACATCGAATCATACAAATAATTCTTAAATTTGAGATAGCAAAAGATAATAAATACAAAACATGGAATAGCTATTGTTTATCGTGTCTTATCATAAGCGGCGTTATAAATACAAAATCCACATTAATACATCTTAATTGCTTTCACAGCTCTAATATGGTATTCCATGAATCAGTTCAATGTTTCAGACGTACGAGTCAATCCATGTATTTAATTCTAACTGCCGTCTCGCCGTTGTAGTATTTCATATATAACGACACTGCTGTCGATGTCACTGTCATCACTGGCTATGTCATCCCACTTTTGATCATCCAGCAACGGCTCGTGACGCTCATCTTTGGCTTTGGGAGCTCTCGTTCTTCCAATTTTGACAAAGTCGTCATCTTCCAACGCCCTGACGGACCCCGCCACCGCTTTTATGAATAAAACTTTGTGTATTATGTGGCCAGTGATGCCCGTCAGACACAGGACCAACCCCACAACGTTGATAGGACTCAATTGATCCCCACTCACTTCTACCGCTAAGACTAGAATACATAGTTCCTGAAATGCAACATTAGATGTTAATAATTCACTTGCTTGCATAATTTAGTATCATCAGCTGAAATGTATTACCTCTTCTATCACAAATTCAGTTCTATATCCAATTATAACAATATGAAGGGGCACAAATAAATACTTATTATCAAGAAATTTTCCAACTATTGTACAAGGCAAATGAATATTAATAAAGTTAATGTGTTCATTATGTATATAGTACTTTTAATATTATATTACTTATATTACCTTGAAAATACCCGCAATTGATAATGTAAGACTAGATGTGTATGTGACTACCAGGAACTCACTGATCTCCATAGCGAATGCTATCGTAGCTCCCACCGATACTTTAAGCAGTGTGGGCATTAACTCACCCGGTGGCAGGCGCATCAGATCGTCAAAGCATTTAAAACCTACAATATATTATGTACCAATTACTATACAACATGGGTTTTTTCATTAACTACTAGGAACTTCATCTGCTATGAAAGGGAATATTTTTAAACATATTTCTTTTCCTTTCAATTTCTATAGAGCGCTGTGATAAATGGACTACCCAACACAATGAGAATATTTCAATTGAAATATTCTTGAGATTATAATATTATTGGTATTACAGCATTCGTGATATCTTACAAATATTTATACATAATTATGTTATTCTAAGTGAAATTTTCATTACATCCATTAATTTTCTGAAAGCTGCAGTTAGTTAAAATTGTTACTATATTTACCTTCAAAGGCAATCATGAAAGGGAGTAGTGACAAAAACATCCACGGCTGTACATGAAACACCATGTCTACTGGGTTATGTAGGCCCAGCTTGGATTTTTGCATTAAAAGTTGGGCAAATGTCCACCTCAGACCACCAGCAAATGAAGCAAGCAGAAGGAAATCAAAACCCAACAAATTGAACTGAGAGGCGTTGTACGTAAACATCATGAGGCCCGCAGCGATGGTCAGCACAATGCCAACTAATGACCACGACTGAAAACCATATTCATCCTTGTAAATAAATGTAATTATCAAAACAAATAAGATATGCGAACATTTCCACTCAATATTATTAATTCGCTGTGCATTTATTGACAACTTATTTTCGCATTGCAGTTCTTAGTCTTAGTTGATAAGGCTGGTGAACATGTTATTAATTTTGCATTCAGGCATTGCATTCATCATACATATGAAAAATATTGTGGCAAAATCCTGCATATTTAAGAGCATGTTATTTTATCATTAAATTTCATTTATTTTCCTTTTACGGTCTATATAATTTAATATATAGGTATATAACATACATAAGTTTCTGGTTCTGGCAATGCATTGAGAAATCTTTGATTTTATCTGTCTGTGAGGATAATAATTTCAATTCATTTTATTATTTATTATTCATAAAAATCATTCATGAGAGACATATAATTAACTGGCCTTTGCCCGCGCTTTCCCACGCTTAAAATTTAAGTAGTTTAATAGATGTTATTATACATGTAAACTTTTCTCTTGAATTACTATATCTTTAAAAAAACCCATCTATAAAAAAAATTCGCAGTGTAGTTTTAAAGATTTAAGCATCAATAGTGACATAGGGACAGACAGAGAAAGCAGCCTTCATTTATACTATGTAGTGATAACATGCATCAATATGTATTAAAAATGGTTGTGTTACTAGACTACTTACACCTCAAGAACTATTTAACAGATTTTAATGATTGTTAGTTTGATAATGTTGTCTTGATTATTAGCTCATGTTGTCAAAATCTTACAAAAAAGATACAACGAAAACGAGTAAAGAAAACAAGTAAATTTTTAAAAGTCATATCAGTTATACCATTTATAACTCAAATTTACACCCATTTTGATGATCTTTAAATTATTTTGATGTGACGTTTGGGACCGGACTTAGAATTACAATGTAAATAAGTCGCATATGAAATATCAAATTTATTACACTTTATTCATAAGCACGTTATTTGATTATCTAATATTTATAAAAGATAAAATTTGCCATGCAGAGGTATCATAGTCATATATATACTCGCAGGTATTAATATACATGAATATGTATAAATCAATTTGCATTGCTACAATCTGTTAATTGATATGTACTTTCAAATTTGCATTTAGCAAGTTGCTTGACATTCGCCTTTATGTTTCGCAAAGCGTTTATTTAACATATTGAAACTAATACATGGTAGATGATGACACTGCTTGCAAATAAAACAACTATGCAATAATCTAATAAACTATAACTGAATAAATTGTGTTTAAAAACCTTAAAAAAGTCTTTAATTTCTAAACTTGCGTTTAAAATCCTTGAAAAAGACTTTAATTTCTAAACGTATAATACTCGCGGAAAATCAGAAACAAGAAAAATACTATATTAACAAAATGTTTTGTTTCTTTGAATGCCTATGTGCCCACACTTAAGATACAAAAAATTATCAGTTGTGTTGGTACTATAATCAAGTGATATAGTCTCCATATATTTTATATGAATTATATTTTGCTTTTTCTTTAATTTCTCTTTTTGTTAAATATCAAAATACATACAATATATTACAAAGTATTCAAAACATGAATATGCAGAAGAGCTTATTTTTATGCTTGTATGACATAAACATCTTTTCCATGTACTCTTTATCTGTACTAAAATATAACAGAATTGCCTTGGTACCTTTAAGCATGAAAGACAGCAGCTGTTTGCATTTCTTAGACTATCTTCATTCAATTTGAATTGCTGATATTATAGAATATTAAAAAGGTACACACCTTTTTCTCCAATCCCAGCAAAATGGCAAATCCAAGAATAAATATGATTGTTGTAGATTTAGTCATTGTATACAAAGATATTGTTACCAATTCCAGAGCCCAGTTTGAGAAACCTACATCAATCCCACTGGCTAAACCAGTGGGACCAACAGACCTGAGGCAAGTTAAGAATGGTAGCATCAGTTGTGGCTGTCCAGTTATTAGTTGTAGAATAATGCGAACCAATACGGACAATATCCACTTTACTATTAAGTGATACATCACAACAGTCAAGGGATAGTGAAAGTCCTGCAAGGGAATAATTAACTTTAATAAATATTATTTAACACAAGTTTTATTGTTTATCTGTACTTTGGTGTATCATTCAAGTGATGTCATTTTAGTTTTTCTTTCTGAAATAACTTAAACATTGTTCTGTAGGAAATTATCTTTATGGTATGGCCTTATCACCAGAGTAGGATAATCTAAAATATCTCTAAACTATAAAATTAATAGGTACATTTAAAAACGCAATTTGAATAAATAGAAAAAACATTTTTAGGTCATTAAAGATGTTACAACCTTACAAGATTGAAAAAAAGAATGTACCTTGAAGGTCAATTGTAATTTTGTAATTAGTATTTACAATATACAGAACAATGATCTAAGTTATAGTTGCCACTATTTACATTAAGTATTGTGTGTTTGAACATATTTAAAATATTCGGTATTAAATTTGAACTTTTAATTTTTGTTACTAAACCAATCTTAATACACATTGTATGCCCATAATATAGAGATAAAGTAAACTGTTAAAGAATTTCTTACCTTTAAAAGCCATCTCTGATAAAAAGTAAGGCCAATCGATAGAGAAAAATACAGCAGTATCAATCCTAGAGACAGAAGACTTTTTTGAAAACAAACATCAAACCATTTGCCTTTAGGTTTAGCAATAAATTCGCTTTCTTCGGTATCGGTTTTGACCGACAGCTGTTCATATTTTGCACTCGACATGGTGCGCTTTGTAGCCGATCTACAGATTTACCACGTAACTACATAGCCACAATAGTAGAGGTTACAGATTTAATCTAAAATGCACCAGTTATTGTAATATTCAATTTGAATTCATTCGGATTCAATGTTAGTAAAGCGATTATGAAAAAAAATAGTATCTATATTTTTGAAGGAAAGGCACAAAACAATAGACTCTAGACCGCGAGAGAACGACGTGTCAATGTCATTAAGTTGAATTAAGTATCACTAAATTGTCTATAGATATATGATAGGAAGCTTAAAGTAAACATACCTACTGAGATATTTAGTATATATTGTGTCAAATTAATAAAAACTCAAATGTTTTTGTAATTAGGTATGATGTACATAGATAATACGAATCGTCAAACTTTTTGTACACATTGACTATATAATGTTTATGTTTCTCATCGATACTATATAAATTAACTCTATGACAAGATTTCTGTTGTCTATATTTATCCAAAATAATCAACAAAGGAATTGGAAAACACAGTTTACAAAATTGTTATGTCGTAACATAGAATTCTGAGAAACAAACATTTAAGACTGCATTGAGTGTTCAAATTCAGGAATATGTCAGATTCGGCTGGTTTTTCTTCATTATTCGCTCTAGTGGACAGTCACTTATCCAAGACTAGTGTAAAGGAGAGCAATTCAGATGGAGTTTCAAGAAGCCCATTCCAAATTCCTTCTCTCAGGGATGGGCCAAATAGCAGTTCTTCAGAGGGTCGTTTATTTTCACCTTTAGGTCAAAGACTACCTATTCCATCATTAAGTTTGAGCGAAAGTCCAATCACAAATGTTTTAGCTGAACAAGTTGCTAATATGCTAAAAGCAAAAGAAAGAAAACAACAAGAGGAAGAAAAAAAGAGAATGGAGGAAGATATGCAAAAATTAAAACTAAACGATGATAGAGATGATTATGTTATAGATTTGATGAAGGTATTACAAACACCATATGAACCTGAATTGAAAGTAAAAGACGAGATACTGAGTAGTAGTAGTTCCTTTGAATCGATATTTGAACCTAAATTTATAGACAGTAATGTCGAACCAGAACCATTATTACCATGTATAACAGATATGTCATATATTTTGGATGTAAAGGTCCGCAGAGGAAAAGCTTCAACATTTGGCAAAGTCCTATCATCACGACTAAGACCTGTGGCAGCTCCATACTTACGCGAGAAGATCGAGAGCAACATAAAAGCATTCGATTTTTCAACTCCTTCACCTTGTGATGTATTCCGAGAAAAATTAAGAAAGCCTACAATGTCTTGTACCTATACTGTAAATATAGAGTTATAGACCTTAAACTTTACTTATTTATACGTAGTTGATAAGCTAAGTTACGGTATTGGATACAAACATTTTTATAATATTATTATGTTATTTCTAATATTTTTAGGTGTATAAACATTTTATGTTAAAAGTTCTTTTATCGTAATAAGTTTGCACAATATACCATAGTCGAAAGGATTACAGGGGCAACTGTATCATGATTTTATCTATCATATGTAGGTATTTGTTTCTTATCTAAATTAGGTAAAAGGTAAATGAAATTCTAATGATTATTATTCTTATTCAAATTTGTAATATAAATACACTTTAAGCACTTCAAGTAAAAAAGGAGAAAAATGTGATTCATAATTTTATAGACAAAATTAAAGACAATTGCATTGAGAATAATTTTATTTTTTAATATGTATTTAAGAAAATAATGAGTGTATTCTCATTAAAATGACAAAAACAGATTACATTTATTTGAGTTTAATGTAAGCTTGAAACAAAACATGGTTGACTAAATTGAGAAAATGATCCTTAGAAAACATACATTTTAATTTGATTTCTACTTACAATACTAAAATAAAAAAAGTACCTAATACTATAAAATTCCTTCATTTCGCTTACATAAGTTGTTACAAACAATTACTTAGGTTAAAATTTCAAGGGAGAGACAAGGCAAGAAGATTTACAAATTCTGAAGTTAAAATAACGACATTAGCTTTAAAAAACAAAAACATTGTTAATAACCAGTTTATAGAATAAGTATACCTATATATCTATCACATAGTTGGTTACTCATATGTATGTATTATTCAGAAGAAACCCAATTGACATTTTAATAATCATTTATTGTTGCCTTTTTTGTCAATAAATTAAAAAACCTACTTCATATTGAGGCAACATTTTTGTCATACCACTGAAATCTTTAACAACCAACTAGTAATTAAAAATCACAGTGCTATGGTAAATAAAGTATACCGTGAAACCCGCCAACTTTGTTTTTCAGGTGTAACATTGGCCAGTTATCAAAAATAAGCAAAAGTTGTAATAGT
>NC_052122.1:6463634-6568677 GCF_012273895.1 Zerene cesonia | reverse complement strand
CCTTTGCTTTAATTTTTTTGGAGTTATAACCGAATATGTGAAAAAAGCGGCCAAAGATGGCGGGTTTCACGGTACATATTTTACTCATAGTTTTGCATAGTTGCTCAAAATTCATACTCTAAGGCTGGTAATGTCTTCCCATGTGCTGTGATTCATGTAACTTCCTTGTGGCTTGGTAAACATCGCGTTCCTTGTCTGGATACTTTGTAGGTAAATTGGGAGAGTGTAGATTTACTTTAGCTGCATATCTACGAAATAATAATAAATTTTAAGGGACCACATAAATTAAGATTCACTGGAATGTGTTCTTATATATAATACTTCAGTGATATACTCATATTTAGTTTTAATTCAAGATGATACTCTATGCTTAAAGAAATCAAACTAACTTTATGTGTTTTACTTCCTTACCATAAACATAAGAAGGTAAATGAAACATTGTTTACCTTATTCCAGCAATGTCAATTTCGTAATGACCACTCAAGATGTATTCGTTTGTAACCTTTTGTGGGACACCATCCTTATCCAAATTTTGAACAAAGCCAAGGCAGACCTGAATATAGAAAAGTGTAACATAATGTTGAGCTTCCTAAATGAAGATTTTATAAAAAAATAAAATCTTATAGTAGTGCGTTCATTTATAATGCCATAAAACATCAGATATATGTACAACAACAAAATAGACAAACTCAACATTTTAACAACAAAATACATGAAAGAAGAAGAAATACCTGTTTTTTAAATGTATATCCATAGCTAGTGGTAGTCGTCTGCCCGCAGTAATTACCGTCCCTGTATATCGGTTCGCCACCCCACGACCATAGATCGAGCTCGTGGTCGTGGTCTGTCAACAGCAGCTGCACGTATTGTCTATGGACGCCTTGTTCGCGCTGTTGCAATAAAGCGTCACGTCCGATGAACGGCATGTCTTTCTGTTAGAAAAGAAAACAAATCGTGAATAGGCATGATTCTCAAATGTGTATTGGTATCTACCAACAGTGAGAGTGGGACGTGATATAGACATTATTTTTGGTCCAAAACAAATGTATTTTTTTTTTAACTTTCTTTTCTATCTCAACGGCGTCTCGGCGTCCTTTCTCGGAGACCTACTCTGTAAATAAATTATCATCATATTTTACATCATACGCCAACACATTCTTGAATAATTATTTACTAAAATATTTCACATCTTACAAAAGCTTGTTTGAGTTTTATAGCGAGAGTTAAACACATACAAAATATGTGACTCACGTCGAATTTAACCCGCCACGTGCGTCCGCACTCGAGCGGCGTGGTCATAGTGTCCAAGTCCTGTCCCCAGAAGGCGAAGAACTTCTCGACGCGCAGCGAGCGCGCCGCGTAGTAGCCCACGTGCGTGATGCCATACTTTTCGCCCTCCGTTGTGAGACGATTGTATACGTGGAGTGCGAACTGATAACACCAAATGGATTGTTTTCTAGTAGATCATGTGCTATTATTGCACTAATCTACTATCGAAATCACTTTACATACATATTGTTTTACAGTTTCAGTAGGCAACTATTTGAACATCATTTTTGATAAAATTAATGAATATAGGAAATTTAATTGTAAATACATATTGTGTATTAAAACGAAATTGAATGAGATAAATCAGAAGTAGTTTTTTTAACTATATTTACTGTTTATTTTTGTTTGCTTTTGTTTGTTTTTTGTTTATTTCAACCGATGTAGCCACAGATAAAAAAGGTAATATCAACAAGATATTCTTCAATATTTATCTGTTTAAAGAATTTCTAATAGATAGTTAATGCATTACAATTTTACATCTTAACGAACCAAAAAAATAAATCCTCAGAAATTTCAATGCACACTCAAATTACCTCATTAGGTATATACAACACATAACCGAGTTCACCGGTGTGCGTCAAATTCATAGCGCGAACTCCATTGGCGAGACCAACGTCCAACTCCTTGAAGGTAAAGAACGGGAAGTTGGAAGGGGACAAGTCTGTATCCGTGAGTTCCGACAGAAGGCTTCTGGTGAATGGGCCCAGTATGCAGATAGCTGTGTACAGTGACGTCACATCGGAGAGCGTCACTGAGCCGTTGGGAGGTAGGTGACGCCTGATCCACACCTTACAGCGCGTTTGTTGGATCGTTGGCGCAATCATCATGTAACTGAAATAAAGCTTCATCCATAAACTTTCGAAAGCTATTTATATCAAAGAGTTTCTTGTAGAATTTTATGTAATAAGTAGGTCGTCTGAAAATCAGTCTTAAAGTTGAGTGATTTTTATATCAAACATTAGAAATGCAGTTCCATCAAGAGTCATCATACAAAGTATATTAAGTACTCCATAGGTACATTATACTCACTGATTCTCCGAGATACGCGCTAAACTGCAATCGTTTTCATATCCGCCGCGTTCGTTCTGCATTCCCGTGTGGATGATACTTCCGATCGGCACATCCACGTCGTTCGAACATAAATACTGTAGCATTTCGACCACTTCGTTGCCTTGTGACTGCAATACGAAATACAATTACGAACGGTTTCACAACACCACTTGTTGAAAATGTCCCTGATAGCCTATTTAATACACTTTGATCGTGTGATTTTAAGCATCAAATAGGTGTTTATCATGAAATGTATCGTTGATTATACTAGCCTTCATATTTATGGAAAAAGTCAACGTGTATTCAAGTCAATATGTATTAAGCGTGACAATTATTGCGCTATTTCCCAAAAACACCTTAAATTTAAATTAAAACCAGCTTTATTTTAGGCCTCATGTTACAGATGTTACGGAGATTGACATTATTCGGTAAACGTGATAATTAATAGACAACAAATAACATATCTACGTAATAGTGCAAATATATGAGAGGTATTGCATTTCAAATACATACACACCTGTAAGTCAATTTTGGTAAAAGATGAGTAGTCCGCAAGACCGATAGCTTCTCGGCAAGCCCAGTATTCCCTTTGAACTGTTTCGAACCAATGCGGTTTACCGAAGGTTTTTGTATACGCTGTCTTGAATGGCCTGGGTTTGTCTGCATCGTTCTCTAAGAAGTTTTCGCAGATTGAGCATCCGTTGGAAATAGTTTTTTAAAAGAGAATCAAGTATGAATCCTACATAGAACATTCTAAATGTGGGATATTTTGAAATGGAAGTTCCCACTCCACAGAAGATCAGGTGACATGAGCATGCCACTGTATTTCGTACGAGTGGGGAGTCCTAGAGTCCAGTCCATTCCTTTATTTGCGACATCAATCCTTTCCTTAAAAGTTAAAAGTGAGCCACGCGTTTGCATTTAGGTTAAAAGGTTATAAATATATGTAGCCCTCGATCCCCCATATTTATAAGCGATTGTGATCGCAAAACAACAAGCGAATCCGCTTTTAAAAAAATAATATCAAATATAATCTATGCTTCTTTTAAATTTGCCACGTAAATATTCGGAGTGCCTATCAATAATTATTACAATTAGTAGTTAAAACAATATATGTATATAATATATTACGTATATCGTATCTGCAAGTACTTTGTAAATTTATAGTACATCTAATCGTTGTTACTCATGTTTATTATAAATATTTACAAGGTACCATATAAATTAGATGGATATTATTGCCAAAAATACAAGTGTGTGTGCTAAATGCATTCTAATGAATGCATTTAGCACTAGCGTTCTAAGGAACTCGCTAAACGAAGTACAAACAAATTTTAAAGTACAATTTACCTTTAGAACAAAAGAGCTCATTTTATAGATGTAAATATAATATTTCATGTATTTTTTTGTTAACAAAGAGGTTTACTAACTAGAGTTCATTCTGCGAATTCACTCGTACGTATTTCACGTCATCATATGAATTCAATCAATAAAGCTGCAGGGCTAGCATTTGCGACACATGTCTCGCGCAAGAGAGACATAATTTTGTTGATATTGATTCAGAAAAAGCATTTACCCTGGAAAATTATTTTTTAAGTTTTTTTTTTATTATTTTATACAATTTTTGTGTTTTAAATATTGAAAATTAGATGTAAAATCTTAATAGTCATTAACTGCTTTTTTATAGTATAAAAATAAGAAATGTCTGTCAAACAAGATCATTATCAATATCTTCTCGTCATCAAAAACGACGACGAGATGTATCTCACCAAAAAGTCAAAAACTCGATATAACTTTGCTGTTTGTTAACGTCATACATCTCTACTTTGAACATAAGTCGTCGAAAAGTATCTGCCATGTTCGGGACCATAGAGAATTAGACATAAACAAAATCAAAAAGCTACGAAACGGGTCGAGACTCGAGAGAAGTTAAGTCGCGGCATACATGCTAGGCCGGCAGCTTCATACTATTTCGTTTAAATTATGATTTATCTAGAAAAGATGGACCCCAAATAATATAGACAAAGGCGTTGAAATATTAGATTTTCTAAAAAAATTTAACATTTAGTTATCAGAGTAGAGCCTAGAGAGTATACGAAATTTATTAATCAGGAACTTTACTTCCTCCTGGTTTCCCACTACTGCTAAGATAATTAGAACGTTTGATCCTCTATCACACAAAATCGAACAAATCTTTGGGGCTACCGTGACGCCTTAAAGTGATGGCGTTAGACAACCTATATAACTGTCCTATTCCCACGCTTGACTTAGTACTGCTTTAAGACGTCACGGATTTCCTCCTGGAAATAATTTGACACAGTTTAAGAAAATTTCGCATAGGCCATTTTCAAACGAACAGCACTCGGTGGTCGCAGTAAAATGTGGTGTTAAGATGCAGCATGTAATCTCTGAACTTACCGACTGGTTCAAACCAAGTCGGTCGTTCGTAGCCCATCACTTGTCCGAACACAGCGCCCTTGTCCCTCAGCGTGGGGTAGATGGGGGACAAGCGGAGATTGCGACCCGTCTCGAACTCGTGGAAAGGATAAGATAGACCGTAGTGGACACCTGAAATACACTTGATTTTCCGACACTAGATTCAATGAAATCCATAGTATGGATTTAATATAGTAAACATGACATTAAGGTTGTGAAAGAAGATAAAAAAACAAACAAATAACGTTTTTTTTACACTAACGTTTCTTGCAAAAGCAAAATCAGTTGAATTTTATGTATTGCGAATATATTCTCTAACTCTACTTGTTAACTTTTGGTTCTACTTCTTAACTTTTGGTTACCTATCTTACATAATTTTCTTGACTTTTCGGTTATCGATAATTCTCTTGAATACTATAAATGTGATAAAATCGTATTTTTTTTTTAAATATCCGCTGAGATTTTTGTATCTCTCAATAATTAAATATACAGTCGAATTTCAGCATTACCTGGCGCTTCTTTGACCCGATCCCTAAGGAATCGTTTATTATTATGCAATCCGAGGAACCGGCTGATATCCAGCTCGTACATATCGTACTTGGTGTATCCTTCGACTATTTCGTCCACAGTCGCCTCAGCCACCCCACCGGCCGCTGATATACCCACAGTTTTCATACCGGCCGCTACGTGGTAATTGAACATCTGGTCGAAATTCAATTTCTTAGAACACACATACATTCGAATGGAAATTGCGTTGTAGTTGAGCGGACTTTTTGAGTTAACTCCTCTTTAATCTTTTGGGGTCGTTTTTATTACATTTTTTAGTATAACTGAATGAAGCAATTACAATAACAAAACATTTATGAAACAACTTTATTCGCCAATGTCTCTTGATCTAAATTTATAATTGTAAGTTTTTGTTAAACTGTAAATCATTGTATTGTCATTAGTTACATGCTTGGCTGCAAAACTTCAAGTAAATTATTTCTGGGATACATTTAAACTGCATACCGTTGACGTACGTATAGAATGTTACGCTAAAATATAATAAAACTCACCAATTGAATCTTCGACTAGACAGTGATGAGGACGTTTTCGCAAAACGTTGAATAACACGAATTTAGCTGGCACAATACAGCTCCATTCATGATATTCAACGATTCGAAAAAACAGTGTTCAAGGTATCTGCATAATCTTCTTGTGCTTTTAAAATCTTTATTTATTCTTAAGATTCACAATAAAAAGGGTGTTATATAAAGGTTGTGCACAAGTGTAGCTCACGTACACAAACTTTATATATCGCCCCATAAAATGTATAATAACATTTTCATGTCATGCAAGTCATTTCTTTTCTATTTATAAAATACATTTTGTAAAACAAATCATTCGTATTGTAGTATCACATATAATATTCGATATTACAACAGAGAAACAAAAAAATACAATATTACATACAATTCTATGACAATATGACATCCAGAAACGTCAAAGTACAATGATTATGGACAGCATCTGTTATTATTTTTTTAAACATATTTTAGGTATTATATCAGTACAACGAGGAAACTATATTTATTAGGAATAATACCTCCGGTGCTTCCCCGACTATCCACTTGCAATCCGGCGAGAACGCTTCAAGACCATTGCAGAGTTTGTGCAAGACGGCTTGATTCAAACTGGGTACGCGTTTCAGCAACTCTTGAAGAAGCACGTGGAAATGGTCCCAGTCCTCTGGGAGGCAGCGTTGTGACGTGTTCTCAACTGTTTGAATTTATTTTCCCTTTAATTACATTCATATACTGATTTTTGTGATGAGAACATTCGCTTATCTGCGCAAAATGCCAATAATATCTTACGGAAAAAACCATTACACGGTTGTTTATAAAAATAAGTAAACAGCATCACGTATAGAATTTTCGAAAATGTAACTATATCTTTGAAAGTTAACCTGCGTCATCGTAATTTATGGGGCAGTTTTATGCAATTACATTTTGGTAGATTATATATTGCCAGTGCGCGTAGCGTAATAAATCACGATCATACAGCAAGAAATT
Organism: Zerene cesonia; assembly: GCF_012273895.1. NCBI lineage: Eukaryota > Metazoa > Arthropoda > Insecta > Lepidoptera > Pieridae > Zerene > Zerene cesonia. The sequence goes on along the minus strand of NC_052122.1, from coordinate 6,561,808 downwards.
TTATGTTTATAACTAACGACAAGTTATTGTATACGTCAAACTAATAAAAATTACTAAATTTTATACGCGAACCATGCGATTGCCAGCCGTCCTTTTAATGTAAATAATTTCGCAATGATAATGTCACAACTGCATAAGCAGAAAAAAAATATATTTGTGAATGCATTGGCCCTTTTCTTGTGTTTGATTTTCGAGAGCAATATACATTTTGTTTAACATACGAAATTAATAAACACTTAATAAAATAATAAATTGTTTGAAACGTCGGGATAAATGATAAAATTTATAGATGTATAAAGCCTTTAATTTCTTAACATTGAATTTTATGTAGATTATTTTAAGTATAAAAACTTACTCTCTTCCTCATACACAGGTTTGGCTATCGGCTCGAATCCTCCAGCCAGGATGCATCCATCCCTTTCACGTAAATATATATAGCCATCTGGATCACGCACAACTGCAACAAAATAATAAAAATCATTATATAATTGATAGTTCTTAGTAGTGTTGCATTTGTTTTAAAGTTCTGTAACAACTGACAACAATAAATATAATAACGTTTGATATTGATACCTGGTGTCATTGGATCCAGATTTTCAATACGTTTAGTGTGCAAATAATAATGCTCACACGGCAGTAATGGTACTTTAACTTGGGGTTTTGCGAGTTGTCCAACCTTGAAAATTATACTTCATTTAGTTTCCGTTTAGTTTACAATTCATTTGAAATAACTAAAATAATGATTCACTTGCCTGCCTTGCCCAAAATCCAGCACAGTTAACAAAATATTGACATTCGATAGACCCTTGAGTGGTGTCTACGCCGGAAACCCGACCGTTCTTAGAATGAACTGCAGTCACGGAACATTCTTCCATTATTCCAACACCTGCATTAATTAATAACTTCAACTCCACAGACTATTCATAAGATATATAAAAAACAAAGAAGTCTGAATGAAGGCGATAAATGAATATTCAAAATTTACTATTCATATCACAAGTGCTCACCATTGTCAGTTGCTTCCCGCATGAGTGACATGCAGAATAGATATGGATCGCCGACTCCGTCACCTGGTATCCAAAGTCCACCGAGGACATCCTCAACATTGAGCAAGGGCCAAATTTCTTGACAACGTTTTGGACTAACAAGCTCACATGGGATGCCCCAGGACCTATCTGATGCAAATATACATATTGTCTAATCTGGTATTAAAAAACACACCAGGATACCTATTTCTTGATTTTTGTTTTTATTGAAATTAATGCTTACGATTTTTTATTCTAACTTTATATAAAAAAATGGTGGGAGTTCAGTCTGCTTTATCACAAAATGAGTCAGCTTGCACCAGGGAAGGTATCACAAGGTGAGTGGCCTTTGTAGTCATTATGAATTTGCAGGTAAGTTTTCACAAGGTGTGAATGCTACTGCATTGGGAGACTCAGAGGCCCGCATCCATTACCTTATCCTTCCGAGTGCTTTTCTTTATTCTCTCAAAAAATCCTTTTTGTAACCCTCATCCACTAAAATTGTGATCCATTTATAGACGCATAACGCCTCTGTAAATGGGCGATGCTAGACACTTACCACTAGACAATCCACCAGCTGCTTAGCCGACTATCACACAAAAATTTTGTTGTTTATTCCTGGATGTGTTGATTTAGATCATTTAATCATCAGTTAATTGTTATTTATTTGGAAATTTTATTCCCTATTACTATGACTTAGGTAAAGAATACAAAAAGTGGTGTGAGTGAAATTGGGACTGGATAAGTGATCTGCATCTAAATGAATGTGTGTAAATTTTATATTGTTATTGAAGGTAAGGCAATAAAAATAGCAACATACACTGATTGGCTTTTCATCCGCCTATACACAGTCATTCTATCCCTAGTTCTTGCCAATAGTAGAGATCCACACTGCTTCCAGCCAGTTTCTCTCCCTCGTGACTCAAGATCTTTAAGGAGTTGTATGGAAGATTGAGCAATTCGAACTTGGGCTAAGGATGGCTTAAATGCACCAACTAGACCCGATGAATGCCACCGACTCCCTGCTCCAACCCTAAGAATTGTTTTTAAGAAACATTTTTTTTATCTTTTTAAATTGTTAAGACTAAAACCAGTTTCATATTCTGGATGGTGCCAGTCAAAAATGCAAATAGTAAATCTATGTTATAACAATGCATTGAATTTCATTTTATGAACAATAAAGTTAGATTGTATCTAGAGAACTGAGCACTGTGTTTGCTGGTTTGAAATTGTAATTTGTGTAGGATTCTCATAGATATGTCCCTATACTTCCTGGAATATGTACTTTGTAGAACACAAAGGGTGATGCATTAGATTTTTTACAGGAATACGAAATTGTTATTTTAAAAGATATTACCTAATGATAGTTTAAAGAAGCGATTTAATTTCAAAATTCGACCAAATTAATTCAATAATTTTCTTACCTTTCTTTTTCTATGACGATTGTTTCTCCACCCCATCCCCGTTTTGATAAATGATAAGCCACAGCGGCTCCCATAACGCCACCACCACATATTACTACTTTAGCTTTAGTCGGTAAAGTTGTTAAGCAATTGTTCAGATTTTCTGTCTGATCCAATGCATCAATACTAGATAACGATCGGGCTATGCCCAAGTATTTATATGCACTATATTTATACACACCCAGTCTGAAGCGATTAGACAACATCTCGAATCGTTACTGCGCATATACGCAATTGCACTACAAGGTTTAAACCACATCAATAATTTCGATTTTGATAGGTAGCTACCTATCTATAAAAGCATTTAGTGCGCCGAAGTTCGAACTGCGCTAGCTGCTAAGATTTACCTACCTATCTCGTTTGAATTCAGATTTATAAAGTTTGACAGATCAACACTAGAATAAATAGATTTTTGGATTTTATTGACAGACTACATAATTAAATAGAAAAAAAATACGAATCTTACACAGTTCATATGAACCTTTTATAATAAGTGTTTACTTGACTCATTACTGTTTTGATCACAACTGTATCTAGATACCTATGTCATAGCAGGTTCCCACGGGACGAACTTGTTTGCACAAACAGTTTGCGCATGCTGCGCTCTGCGTCTTGCTCACCTTCACCGCCAGATTAAAGAGTACGTGTAGACGTGAAGTTTTAGGTACTTGGAAGTAGGCTTTACAAACATGTTTTTGCGCAATCTGCTGTAGAATGTGGACGAAAATCCAATTTTTTTTGTAGAAAAAATTATAAGCTATAATGCATACTTATTGAATTTATTAAGTAGTTCTTTCTTTTATACCTTACTGCTTCCTAATTTCTACCTTTGCAAAATTCCATGGGCGGTAGTGTTCGCTTGCCATGAGGCGAAACACCCAGCTCGGTTACCCGGTTTTTTCTGATTTTTAAAGAAATTTGTTTGCACAACATAAGTTTGAGTCGTCTGGACCCATTTCAAGACCCAATAAAAAAGTAACAAACAAAACCTTTTTTATTTAGCTGAGATGAGGTATACCCATTTTATTGTAAATACGTGCCTACTTCAATAGCCTTTACTAATAGATGCCTTTTTAACAGAAGGTAAGTATAAATTAGGTATTTGTATCACGTTGTACTTTTTGGATTTTCGTAGAGGTTGACTTTTACAACTTTATGCGTGTATCTCGTCAACTGCTTAATTTTATTTTGTTTTAGACCTTACTCCACCTAAGATTTTTTCAAATACAACGTAGGCTGTAAATTGAACCTAATATTAGCCTATGGCAATATAAAATTTTATCAAAATCTGCATTGCAATTTTTACGTGATTGACGCACATACTAACAATAAATTATAAATTGAGACAATCAAATACTTTTACCAAACTTGTTTATAGAATCTGAGCAACAACAAAATAATAATAAAGTTAACAACATATTTTCAAATGCAGGTTCATGTAAAAAATACGTAGATGACAAATGAAGAAATGCCTATATAGGTATATCGTTTGCTGTGTTTGTTTCCATGACGATCTATAACTTCAACTTTATACCTACATCGTATTTTTAAATATCAAGCTCATCTAGATTTTTAGATACTACTATTTACTTACTTATTTTCAATATTAAAATAGTGGACCATGTCTATCGTGGAAATTACGCACCATGATGAAGTCATATACACAATATTGGACGAACCTCCTCCTGAACCTCCGAAAACTCCCAGGTAGGAAAAATTTAATTGAATCATATCTTCAATATCACTTAACAATGCTTTATTTGCACGGGTACAATGTATTTTGTAGGTATGAGTCCAAATTAGAAAAGCAATTGAAAGAAACTAAGATTCCTCTAACACGCCGTGATTTCGGGTATGCTGAAACGCCTCTAAAACAACCCGATCAGTTTTTGAAAAAAGGTGAGGGCATTGGACAGCCTTTAAAAAAATCGGACCATAAATGCTTCGTATCTGGTAATCTCCCTCCAGTTCCAAAACGACCTCCACCCGGGAAGAAACCAGAGAAGCCTAAAATCAATTTCAAAGTTGTAAATATTAAGAAGGCGATCAAAACAAAACCAAAAGCTGTTGAGCCCAGGTAATAAGTTTATATTTACCTATTCTACTTTTTCACAGCTATCTAATAGGGCAATTAATGATCATAAGTATATTTTGATAATCTTTACTAATACTTTAGTAAAGATTATCAAAATCTCCACATTTCTAATACATTGTTTTAACCCCATGACCCCAAACACTGTTTTTAGACTAGTTGATACTAGAGACGGCCATGTGAAAAGGATAAAAGGATCAGGAGAAGTTCCAGAATTTTGCTTACGACCCGATTTTGGTAGGATGCCTGCATATTTAGTTAAACGAAACAGAAAAATTCAGAGAGAAATAGAGAAAATCAAATACGCCGAAGAACACAAAGAAAGCCTGTGTAAACTTATTAATGAAGAGGAGCGAAAAAAGCTTTTGGAGGTGAGATTTATAGCTTTATAATTTTAACTATTATCTCATAAATAAATCGAATATAATTCCCTTCACGGAACAACTTGTTTTCGTTGCAGGACCTTAAACATAATTGGCAAATGATGCAGAAAGCTTTTCTACAACTGCCAATGCTGACAGACACAATACCAAAAATTCTTAAAAAAACAAAGATGGAACAGGAATTACGACAGCTGGAAAAGGATATAGCGCTTGTAGAATCGAATCCTTTCATTTATATTTATGAGTGAACCGACTACAGTTGTGTCCCGATAATTATCACTCTTTTACAAACCAATATTGATATTAATAGGAGGCACATATACATTAATTAAAATAATATTGCAGGTTGCAGGATTTTAAAGATACGGTGATCTATCTATTCGTTACAGCGCCATAAGGTGCCGAAATTGATTTCCTAGCCCAATTTGTTTCATTTCTATCACTTTTGCTGAGTGGAATGAATAAAAATGTAAAAAAAATTTTTGATTTTTTTTAAATATTTTGCTTATCCCATATTATACTGGCCCATTTAGTGTTTTTAACGCATCATTTTTACTCTTCCTTAACGTCTGTTACAGTCACGTAGTTGGTACTATACTACTATTACTATATTCATAGTTCTCTTGCGTATACTTTGTATAAGCATAATTGCAAATGAAACAAAATGAGAATTTTGTTGGTTCTTTATATATGGTTTTTTATTAAACATATATTATCTTATATATGTCCGAAAAAAGTGGCAAGCAAGTACTTTAGAGATGTTAAACAGTTCCATAATCTTAATAACATAGGCATTAATTGTTCTGTTCGTCCGATGACCATTGGCGCATATCAACTTCAAATACTATATCTGGATGATTGAGGGTGTCACATATGGATAAAATTAAACAGAATATAATTCCAACAACTTTAATAATTACCAAAATATGGAATGTTAAGTAATACTACAAATCTGAACTCGATTTGACTAGATCGCAAACTAGACTAGAATAGATTACATGAGATCACCACTATGTTAATTCAGCAATATTAGGTCGTTACTGATTTACTTTGTTCCTATTCATTCGTGTTTGCCAAATCAATATCTACTTAATAGAACAAATTAGCATACACATAACACCTCTATTATTTGGCACAGTAGGCAAAACTTCCTCGAAAAACACAATATCTTATATTAAAACTACGTCTCGATAAAACGAATAAGAAAGATATATTGGGCTATCATTACAAAATATTACATTTACTTAATTAATCATAATAAAATACTTATACCTAATTAGAACAAAGATAAATGTATAAAAAATAAATAAACTATTTTTAAATGAAGTAAATTGATATTAAGTTTCTGGAGGGCATTTACATTAAAAAGCTTAATTCTAATGAAAATGTAAATGGATGTTATTATTTTCAACCCCCGACGCAATAAGAGTATTGTTATAAGCTTGACGTCTATGTATCTGTCTGCCTGAGGTATCTTATCTCTCAAACAGATGAATCGATTTCGATGTTGTTTCTTTTTTCATTTAAAATAAAAAAACACAATCGAAGTCGATCAAAGGTGGCGGCCGCCACACAATATGGTATTAATTATATTTTCACAACTTGACTAGTAAAATACTATACTCTTTTATGAAAAGCTTCAATTTAAGATGGTCGACAACACAAAATGGAGTCGGGGATTTGTAAATTTTATTTTACAGTTTTATTGGAATGAGTGTTATTTAACACTTATTACAAACTTTTCATATCCTAATTGTACGAAGACACGATCGAACGATCCGCCGAAATTATTTCATTTCGTAAGGGTTTAGTTTAACCTTAAAGTCCACGTTAAAGGAAAATTGCATACATTGAAATTACAGTGACGTATTAATTATATATTTTATGTATCGAATCATTGATATGCATAATACCTACAGCTAATACTTAGAATCGACTAGCAATACTACTTATTATTATTTATTACTTATATTTTAAAGAAGTTTTTAAGATGTGCGAGAATATATACACAATATTGCGTCTAATGCCCGCTAGCTAACGCTAATCTAATAACATAATTGAATATCAAATATTTAATTGAGCAATTCTCCTGAGCTTTATGACTAGTTTGTAAATTTTTAGACGGCATGAACATCGTTGAGGACTATAGCAAAATTATCAACTAATATACTACTGTTTTTAATGAATCAAAATACCTTAACAATACGTAATAATCCACCAACCAAATATTATGCTGGAAGTATTTCTATCAGATATACTGGATTAATTAGGGAGACGTGTAAATTCATTTCTAGAATTTGGCACATGGCAATAAAATGAATATAAATAAACGTGCATCCGAGATAATATATCAGTGTAGGTAGGGGAAAATAGGGTAATGATGGTCACGCACACAACTAAAGTGTGAACAGTTCTTTTCGCCTGCGAAGTGTTTTTCGTATTTTTGTAACAATTAGATGGATACGCCAAATATAGACTAATAAATTATGATAAATCTTTTATGTAGAATTAATATGTTATGTTCCATATAAAGTTGTAATTTAAATTTTGAGTTATATTTAAAAAAATTGTTAAGTGAACTCCATTATCCTATACTCCCCTAGTATGTTATATATTGTAGAAATACATGTCAATTCGTCTAATAATATTAAGTGAGCTATTTACAATTCAGAGAAAAAAAAGTATATAAAAATACATCGAGTACCTTTGAGATCATAATGCTTAATTCAAATGACTATACTAGATTTTTAGCAATATTGGAGATAAAACTTAAGCTGTGTTGCTAAACTGTGTAGAGATGGTGGACTTTCACACGAAGCGATTTGATTTACACCACACTGAAATTTAAATAAATAGTGTTGGATGAAAAAATTCGCCGCTGTCAAAATAATATATCGCATTAACAAATGAGAGTGTTTGTGAGTGTTTAAAGTATTTTTAATGGGATCAAAACTTAAATAATAAATATACCTTCACGCTATTACCCTCAGGGCAGGCAAAATGAATGTATTGTAATGACTGTTCCTTGTAAACTGATAAATAATAAACTTATTTTTATAAGTTACAACGACATATACGACGATTAGCGACTCGGTAATATGTTTATTACTGTCAGTTTTAGCGGAAATATTAAATTTTCTTTTTCAATAGGTACATTTTTAACTTTCATAACTTTTATATTCCTCCTCTTACGAGGTTGCCGTGACATCTTAAAACAGTATTAATTCCAGTGTAGGAAAGCGATGGCGCTAGAGGACCTAAAGCTATAAATATAAATAACATTGAAATTTTCCACACTGGAATTAGTACAGCATTATGACGTCACGGTAAACCCTCTGCTTGGAAAAGAAAACAGTTTTGAGATTTTTATTGCTAAAAGTCCCACTTAAAATATATAAAATATAGGGATTTGTCACTGAGCGGAACTTTGATTACGCGGGCGTAGTCGCATTCATTGTCACAATTCTTCTGTTTAATATGAACTTACATTTTGGCAGATTTCTTGGTTTGTTTATATATGGAGCCTTTAGCTAGTCCCAAGGGTCCTTTAGCGGCACCTGAAGGTCCCCTAGCTGCTGAAATCAGTTTTGTACGCGATTCCGGCCCTTCGGGTTTGACTGTTTGGCCGACGCGTAGTTGCGGGTTTGGTCCATTCCATGTCATGTAATCCTCCCTAATGATTTGAATTACATGGATTGAAATGCATGTTTAATCAGAAGTCAAACTTTCTGACATTATTTGTGGGAAAATGTTATAAATATAAATTACTAGATGCTCCCCGCGGTTTCACCCGCGTAAGTTCGTATACCGCAGGAATATCGGGATAAAAAGTTGTCTATATGTTATTCCAGTTATTCAGCTATCTACGTACCAAATTTAATTGCAATCGGTTCGGTAGTTTTGCGTGAATGAGTAACAAACACACACACACATACTTACAAACTTTCGCATTTATAACATTAGTAGGATAGGATATGGACATCGGACGATGTATAAACATATTGTTAATTAACAAACAAACTTCTAACAAAGTACTTAGTGGTATATCGGATATAAGGTGATACTTACAATAAAAGATTGTCCTTTGGTCCTTGTCGAAGTGACGGATTGGGTCCATTGTTAGGCACGGAATATTCAGATTTATATTTAGATTCGACTTTCGTACTTGACTTAAGAATTGGCCTGTAAAGTTAAAAAAAAATATATATGTTATTATAGATTTATTTCAAAGATAAGAATTATATATACTACGTCACATCCATTCAAACAAAAAAAATAAATAAAAAGAAACGGAAAACCATGCTATTACTGCTAGTCTAAAAACACCCGCTATTTTCATAATTGGCAGTCTTAATAATTACTTATAATTATCGAAAATTACGCAAAATGAATGTTAACTAGGGCTAAAATAATAAAATGACTATGAAAATGATCGCTATGATTTTAAAACACAATATTAACTTTTCTACTATTGATATAAACTTTTTACCCTTTTATCTGAAACAGAGACTGATTTACACGTAAACCTATTGAATATTCATGAATGACATACTATGTCTAATTATACTATTAAAATGGTCTTTTTGTAACTTTTAATTACTAACGGTTCGAAACTACGGTATCACTACGGAGAATTTATACATAGAATTGAAGGCATAACGTATCACTATAATTAACTAAACATACAATTAATATATTAAACAAAAATTACGTAGATTATATTGTCCCCTACAACAAGACAAGACATGAATATAAAGAGTCGCCAAGGCGCAAGGCTATGATATTTTTTTATAAAATAACATAGAGCGGGTGTAAATAAAAAAAAAAAAAAAAATAGAAGCGGAATTTTCAAAACACAATATACAACAAATATTTATAAGTTTTTGTGTTACATAGAATTTAATTACCAATTAAATCGACACACATTGATTGATAGAGAACCTATATACCTATGAAAAGGAAGGTGTCTCACTTATAAACACGACGTATGAAAGTCGGACGTTCGCTTGAATGTTCATGGTTCAAGAAAAATTAATTTCAATATGATATCAGAGTTATTGAGGCTGGCCTTGAATTATCCAATTGCTTTAACTGATTCAGACTCTTAATTCGTGTGTGTGTATGTGTAGACATAACGAAATGTATAGAAAAAAAAAATAAGATGTGAGGTCTAATTATTTACAGATTAAATACTTGCAATAAGTAACAATGACATTTTTTTAATTTTCTATACGCCCATCTAGACAGAAATAAAAAGTTTCATATTAGCGTGAGGTACCGAGAGTAAAATTATGTATTAAGAATCAGAATTCAGACAGGCATTTCGGAGTCATGAATAACTGAAATCTATGAATTTATTTGCGACACTATATAATGAACATCGTCGTGTATACAAGCCCGACAAATTGCGTTAACACATAGCAGAGTGTAACACAGCATGCAAGTGAACATACTTCAGATGCTCGGTCCAAGTCTTGATGCGGCGCGCAACGGGCGGCGCGGGCGGCGAGCGCGGCGCCGGCTCCGCCGCGTGCTCGCACACACTAACCGTACGGAATGTATGAGTGTGGGCGATGGATATACCGACGTTTATGATATCATTACCAGAAAATAACACTTCAGTTATTTTGATTCGAGAGTTACCATTCATTCAAATTATCTACTTTTCTTACCACCCCATCAGCATCAAGTAGAGAGGAACTTTAATGGTCATATTGACATGTGTCAACGATTAGACATTGTTCAAAATAGTTTATGTTGAAATGTGTTATCGAGTTGTATCATAAACGTTGAATGATCGTGTTAGTTGCACATTTCGCGATAGTAGGTATTTACTTGAAAAAAGAAATAAAAATTCTGACTTGCAAATTCTAATTGAAAGACTTTTTTCCGTTTGATATAATTTTAGTTCATCGATATTATCATCAACAATAAGAAAGTTATATATACATTAATAGAATAGAAGCCACTTTATTTATTTTACTTACGAGTGTGTATGTTTTTATTTATTCTAAAACATACACTTTTTAAAAATAATTTATTTCTCGAAAAACTACTTCGTCAGATTTCTTATTTATATCAAAGTTTGTATTTTGAGGTATTATTTGAATAACATTTTGTTTTAAAGCGATGAATGTACAGCTGTGCGTATGAGAAGCTAAGAAGCATTTGTAATTATTATGTAGTCAAATGTTCTATTTAATTAAAAAGATATTAAGAAGTGTTACCAGTACGAAATATATAATATTACGAGGAGGTACAGTTACCTATAGATTAACTAATAACATTTGTAAGATAATTGTATTTACCCTTTCGTGTCTTTTGCCTCTGGTCTTCTTGAATCTTTTATCGGAATTGGTTTGATCACTTTAGGCGCTTGATCCTCCTGTACTACAGCATTTAATATTTGTTCTGCTCTATCTTCATTGAAATCTACACTTTCTAGAGCAATTGCAACCACTCTTTCTGCTATGTTGTTATATTTCTTTTGCAGCTTTAGTTTCACTGAAATCAGGCATAGATCAGTAAAAACGAAAACAAAGATTACAAAGTGCTTGTAAAAATAATTAAATATATTACACTCATTCTTCTCCTCTATAGTTTTGATTGTTGGAACAGTTTTCTTTACAGGTTGAGGGGTTTCCTTCTCTTTTTTCTTTGGCCCTATAATAGTCTCTTTCTTGTTAAATCCCATAGTGATAAGTTCTTCGCTTGCCATTTGCACATTGTTATCTTTATTTGCTAGCACATCTAGGATCAAAGTCTCTTCTGCCTTCGGAAATACACTTTTGAGATATCTAAAACGATACACAAACATTTTGTTAATAATATATCTAATGTATGTTTTAAGTAGCAATATTAACAAAGGGAAGGTAATGCAATACTTGCTTTAGTTTCATTTTGGGTGACTGATGCCTGGCTTGTTGGCCTTCAACAGATTTAGTTGTTCCATAATAACTAGATGCACCGGACGCAGGACGTAGTAATAGTGGCGACCCTTTAATAAACCAACACATTACCGAATTTTCCAACTTCAATTAAATCAATTTACTAAGCAGCCTAAATTCTTATTTTGTATATTAATTTGATATATAATAATAACAATAAAACATCAAAATACTTATAAGAAGACGAGCCATCGCGTGTTCATAATTGAATATAAAATGAAATGAAAGTCATTAATTTTACCTTGTGGTGTCAATGTGAATGGTGTATGACATGACCCATGAATTGATCCAGAGACTCCTTTAGCCAGTTGTAGCGCGGAATAAACCCCCACAGCACCTTTATGTAGTCGAGCGGCTGATGGTGAAGCTGTGAGTGGTCCAGGCGTTGTTAATGGATGCTTTTCCACTTGTAACGCACTTATAACTACTGCTTCACGGTTGTAGTACCTGAGAATGGGCACAAAATTTCTGAATTGTTTGCAAAATCGTAATATGGTCAATATATTCGAATTGGTATGCTATTGATAATTTATAATATTTTATCTCAATTTACAAACATAAAAAAGAAAAATTATAGTAAATAAATTAAAATTAATTTAATTTAAATCTTTGATTAATTATCGAAAAAGTTTACAATCACGCACTTACTTTTTTAATAAAATCTTGATGTGCGTTTCACTCACTGTTGGAAACATGGCACTTATTTTGGCTACTAAAGCTTCAGTATCCGAGTTTAGTGTGAGAGAGTCCTGAAATTTTTCATTCAAGTGGGAAACTCGACCTGGTAGCGGACTGCCTTTTGGTGTAAGGCATAGTGCTCTGCCCAAGATAGGGCTTTCGTTAGGTGTTCCGTACGCTCTGGGATCCTTCAAATTAATAGTAGTATTAATTCAAGTAATAAAAAACAAAAAATACATACATATTTACATACAGTTTGAAAAGGTGTAGTCAACTTACAAGGTGTGCTTTAAGCCCTTTCGGATGAAACATCTTAGGACTAGGTTGCGCTTGAAATGCGTGTTGTAGACGGACAGGAGAAGGATATGGGTGTACATGGTACGGAGACCCATGTGCTGACTGTGATATCCAAATGTACAGACATAGATGAACAAACCACACTGTGAACAAGTGCTGCTGGTGTCACACATTACATAAATAACAGAAATATATATTAGATATCTACATTCATTTCACTACAAATTAACGATTAAAAGTAGGACGGACTATTAAGAGATTCTCTCTATAAGTACAGTTTTAAATCTGAATTAAATTGTCATAATCCCATAAAAAGCAAATTGAAGTCCTTATGCTTCATCTTATTCGCTAAGATGTTTGACCCTTTGACAAATTAAGCAAATATTAAGATTTTTTTTATTTATTTGTTTAATTCGTCCATGTTCCTCGTATTGCTGTAACCGCTGTTTGATTATGAGGCTTGTTGCCTGTTGATAGGCATATTTAGTTATATATTTAATTTCTTTTGAAGGTCTAGATCTAGATTAAGATTATTTTGAATAGGAAGCGAATAACAATGTTTTATTTTTTAATACTACACATATTATACTACAGGTATGTTTTCATCATCATACCCTGTCTGTTTACCAGATTTCATCAAAATCCATTCAGTAGTTTCAGCGTGATTGCCGGACAAACATCCAAACATACAAAATTTCACATTTCTGAGTATAATATTAATGTGATAGCTTAGTGTTCCTGAGAAAGCAGCAAATAGCCACACCAAGAAAGTCTTAAGCATTTTATTATAGTAGACTTGCTTATTAAATTTATATACACATCTTTCAATCCATGACATTGTAACTAATTACAAGTTTTTATTATTCCAGTACTAGCAGTGATGGATTCGAACAAATTTACACTCTAAAAAATTCAACTTGCACTACATTTAAAAGTAGACCATGAATTCATGTACATGACTAGAATGCAAACATTTTTAATGGATTCAATCACTGATCTGGAATAAACTAAACCGAGTTTAAGGAACAATATGACTTATAAGTATTGAAAAACTTGCCTGCATTTTAATGTATTTAATGAGATCAAATAAGTACATGATGTATTTTTATATTTATTAATAGCAATAAGCACAGAACTATGGCAGTGCAGTAAGCATGATAAAAATTACAATCATATCTGACATATATACATATATTAGCAAGACCTGTACTAAAAACTACCATAGGACTATTTTGATTTTTCAATAAAAATATACTTGTAACATGCAATAAACCTGCATTTCAGTAGTTTTAAGGACATATTTTATTTTATCTTATTATTAACTTATAAAAAGGTTACTAACCATAACATATGTGAGAAAATGCAAGAGCATTTATAATGGAATCTGAATTCAGAATGACAAGAGTGTGTGTTAGTCTTGTTATTATTTTAAGTTATTATCTTTATCTAAGCACTTTTGTATATTAGAAAGAGTTTTTTTACAAAAATTATTAATATTGACAATTTATAGACAACAATTCAAACAATTTTAGTTAAATAAAAACTACTTTCTCATAGATTTTACTTGATGCTAGCAAAAAAGTGACCGCCTCCTTGGCACAGTGGTAAACGCATGAGTGTAGAACCAAGGGGTCCTGGGTTCGATTCCCAGTGGGGACAATAAAAAAAATGTCTCGGTCGGGCAGGACACAGAAGGATGATCACCTACTTGTCCATAAAGAAAATCGATCAGTGAAACAGATGTATATCATCTGCCCCATACCCCAGTGGGGGACACAGGACTTCACTTTTTAGCAAAAAAGTGATATTAATTGAGTCCTTCTCCCTGTCCATAGTAAGATTAGATTATATTCGACCCTCTCTCCCTTTGAATGTTTCATCTAAAATAAAATGGATTTCCCCCTGCATATTAAAACTCTGTTCTTCCAAATACAATAACTATATTTATGTTTTTGAATTCACTTTATTATATCAAAGAACTAGGTGCTTGTTGATGTTCATTATTTTTCAGCTTAATTCCAAAATGGCTGTATCATGTGTAGCATAAAGATAAAGGTGATATTATTCGAAATCATTAGTTCTTCTAGGTAACAAATAAAATTTTTTTATTACCATATTAAAACCTGGTTAATGCTTCCTTTTATACATGATCACGTATATCAGATAATTAAATCATTAAATAAAATGTTTTTTAAAAACAATTTTTATAATACTTTACCTGTGGATGTATACAGTCCAAAGCTATGTGATGTGCAGCACTTTGTATAGATTTATGTTTTGTGCGTAATTCTTCCATATTTAAAGTATTTAATAAATGAATTCAGATTTATAGATAAATGCAATCAAAGGATTGCTTTTCTCCACTTAAAACTTTTTGTGTATTTCTTGTATTTTACACTTTACTGTGTAAAACTAATAAAAATTACTTAATAACATTTCACATATTGATTGCATAGATATAATAGATCAGAATTCTCTTTACCTATTACCTAAATTTGTAAAATAAAATATTGCACCGATCGATACACATACACCAAGGTACGAACTACCAACTACCAAAATTTTACGTAGGAGACAGAACAGAAGTAAGGTAGATAAACTAAAATTTGTTGCTGATTTTCTGTCAGATCTCTGTGTGTCAAAATGTGGTGTCAATAATTGCATAAAAACAAAACGATACTGTCTATGCCTCACGAACGAGTTTTTTTAAACACCGATTGTGTCTATAATATATTTATTGAACATAAAGTAATCATATTGTGAACGGACACCAGTTAAAAAAATTGTCATTACAGACTACTAGTTATGGAGTAACAAAGATGTTATGCCTACCATCTAACTGGACTGCTTTAGTAAGATGGAAAAACAGGTCCGAGTGAAAGCGCTCCCGGTGGTAGGGTCTCTTTTTCTAATGGGAATTGAGGTCTACGTATAAATTTACTACCATTATTACGACCATATATTGCGCCATAGATCATTGTGCACATTCCAGTTGCCTAGCCTAGCCTTTGGAATCACCTAATAACTAGTTCTTACTTCTTAATCTGTGCTTTGGTATACGGAGTACTTAATCTGTGGTTACTGTTCATGTTCAGTCCTTGGTCGATAAATATTTTTCTTACTTTTGTGTACATAAAACTGCATACTTAAAATTATAGTATTGAATTTGCCCTTTAGCTAAAATTTATTGTATTAAATATTTGGCTAAAGATTTCGCCGTTGTTCTATCTCCATATCACACGCGCCTTTACTATTTTTATTATTTTTGTGATTTCCATCTAGATTCTATAAAACATTACAAATTGAATGTTAGAAAAAAAAACTAGTGTTATGTGGATTGTTTAGTGAAGATACCTTAGCTAACGTTTAATAAAACCTATATTGATAGCCAGTTTCATTAGGCAAAAATTATACATATCTGCAGCTTTTAATAGATTGAGGAATACTATTAAATTATAAAAGATTATATCCTGAAAAAGATCAAAGATGGATATACCGTTTCCAGTTATAAAACCTCATCTAACATTTGCAGATTGGTTTAATGCAGATAATCCTTGTGATGAGGATGCAGAATTAACTAAACTAGAACAAGCACATCATCGTTGGGTATGATTGTCTAGTCTCTGCTTGTAATACTTGGTTATATTTATTAGAGATCATTAAGTTATTTATTAGAGATCATTAAGTATATATACCTACATTAATTAGTTATTGCAACATTGAAATTCAAATCCTTGTAGCCATTTCTTTCAAGCTTCTTATTTAAACATCTTTTCTTTGTAGAGAGAAAGCTGTGATGTGCATTTTTCTACCAATATATATATATATATATATATATTATTTTATTTTTATCTAGGGAATGCATTTGCAAAATTAAGACTAATATTGAGATATAAAAATATCCAGCTTTCACTTTCACTTTCACTTTCATTAAATTAATATTTCTATAAAATTTCACTCTTCGTAGATGGTTAACAATATTTTCATGCAAGTTTTCTTTTTTTTACATTCTGCATCCTCTTCATCTTATTGAAGATTCTTAATCTTGATAGATGCACTTTCAAATTATTTTACATTAATGTCTTAGCATGTAATGTAGATTTTTTTTCTATGTATATGCATATTGTTACACAGCGTTTCTTTATATGTTTTAGAAATGCAAAGTTTTTATGTCTCGTGCATTGATAGATAAAGGCACATAGATTTTGAAAAAAAGAAATACTAAAAATGAGTGTAGAAGGATTTTAAGATTTTATAAATTTTAAGTCATTATACTTAATAAATTGAACAAGTCAACTTTAATTTAATTGAGTTAAAATGTTTTGTTTAAACGTAAATGTTTGTTTAAATTTATATTTCATCAAGATAAAATCAATAATTTGTTCGTTTGTAATTGCTACGGTAGATTTCTGGCTGTATTTTTCAGGATGTATTATGTCAACAGAAATAATTACTGAGATGGTTAACATAATGTTATGTCATTATTTTTATATATGTGAAAATTATATCGTTATATGAAGTTAGTGTGAGCTATTATATGCACAAGAATATTCTAGATAGGGAAAAGAAGTTTAGTGCTGTGTTTGATTTGTGACAAAAGGGTGCTTTTAATTTTATTGTTTACAATTGTAACCTGTATTTAGATTATAAGTAGCCACTTATTTATATACTGTTTTGATTGTTGGCCATGGTTATGATATAATATGTGGTCTGAATATTTTTTTTGTTAATATTTATTAACATATAATAGTGCAAGTATTTGCATCCAGTACCTAGATATACAAGCTTCACCTGCTATTTCTTTTTTTAAATTTTCTGAAATATAGTGATTTACACGAAATAAATAAGAAATTATAATAATTTTGACAGAAAAAAGAAAACATTGGAGACTTTCTCAAGATCCATATTATACAGATATTGGCACCTGTGCAAAGTATGCTCATTTTAAAATGAATGGTTTGAATAATATGTTCAAGTATTGTTTACATAAAAAAAAAAAAAAAAAATTCTGCAATAAAAAGTATCATATAATATTGGCGGTGTTTTATGTGGAAATCATAATCAGATTTTGTAATAAGTTAAGATTTTCTATTGACGAAGGATGAATTTGGTAGAAATAAAGTACTAGTATTCAAAAATTTATGCTGTGTTGTTAGAAAAAAAAATTAGTGTCTATGTAACTAACAGTTTCAATTGCCTATTGCCAAATTAGAAAAATTCATATATTTTATCACGGGCGTAGTCAGACGCTATTGGGGGAGGTTTCAAACCCTCAACAAATCCCCTGGCCACACCCATGTATTTTATTTAAGTATCAATAGTAGGTTGTAGTAGTAGGTTCATGGCAGGGAACATTGATGTTCCCTAATTCTTGATACACAACTTAAACGGTAAGTGCAATATCTTCGTAGTTTATATTTACATATATTATTGTTTTATTAACGATTTTACTTTTGCACTTTTGAAAAAGTTTTTTTGTAGTAGGTTAGCAATATGTTTTATTCTTGCTGCTATAGAAAGTTCCTATAAATTTGGGTGGATAGATATATGTTTAATAATAATTTCATTTATTCGAGCAACTATCAAGACTCATTTTGTTAGTAACAATATGCTTAAAAACTATGTTAGTAAATTGAATTAAAAATTATCCTATTCTATTCTATACCATTGATGCGAATAATTTGCAACAATGGTTTACATATAAACAATCTAATCTACTTGCAATACATTTTAAAATTGCATTGGGACTGTCTCGCACCCGGCGCACCATATGTTTGTTACACTATCACGCGATAACTTCTGAATGGATTTTGTAGATGTGGCATTTATGGAAGCTGGCAAGCATGCATTAAATATGCAAATTATCGCGTTGTGAAGATGTAGGTATTTTGTTTATCTACTTGGTATACCAAAATAACTATTCATAAAGCTGCTATACGTTATAATTAAAAAATTACGAACTTTTTCACAACCATTCTTAAGAAGCTAGGAATTTTTTCATTTCCCTGAATCTACGCTTATGTAGTATTCAAGTAGGTACCTACTACTACTTTAAACTTTAAACCGAAACACTCCGTCTCCGACTTCCATGTACATTTCTTATTAAACACATGAGTCGGGCATTTTTTTAACCTTTTTATTTTGTTCTAGTTAAATTCGTTTACCAAGAGATGTGTGAAACATGCTCCAGTAGAAAAGCCTGATCCAGAACCGATTGACGAAGGAGAAACAGAAGATGATGGTGGTAATTATATTATTTATTTCTAAAGCAAAACAATGTCGTCCGCTTCGCAAATTTTGTAATATAACACGTTAAGGGTAAAAGAATGTTTTGGTAAAACTCGCCCGCCTCCTGAACGATCTGCTTTTGTTTGTCTTAATTTTTTTGCAAAAATAACTTCCGATTAAGAAGATGTAAAAGTATTTATTATAGATCGCACGCATAAAAACTGGAGTTGAGTATTCAAAATAAGAGACAGAAAATAGATTCAGGGCTATCACGTTCGTTTAATATTTATGAAGAACTAAATAATGATGAAGTTCGTTTAATATTTATGAAGAACGAAATAATTATGAAGAACTAAACTAGTATTGTAAAGAGCAAACATTTGTGTTTTTTATGTATGTGTGTGATGTTTTCACACAAATACGGCTGGACCGATTTCAAAAGTTCTTTCGAGTTGCATCTTCACTGAGTAACTGTGACTGAAATTTATGTGAAGGTAATGAAGACGCAGATGAATCGGAAGATTCCCATGACGTGGACGAAGAGGAGCGAATCCCCGCCACTGATTCACCGGAACATATTAATGAAATCGAGCAAGAACAGGCCAATCTAGATGACGATTTCATTCCCGATGTCGAAGTCGTCGAAGCCAGTCTTTGGCCTTACACCATTCAAGATCCTTAAGGAAATTAATCAATTATGTATAGACCAATTCGAAACCTTGTTGTTTCTCTTAACTTATTTCAGTTTACTTTATTATTCGCCTGTATCAAGTAGCGTTCTGTCGCACAATTTTAATCGCATCACTTTAGAGTTAAATGTTTGAAGAAGCATTCTAATCATTCTGATTCTATATTAGGTGTGATAAATTATCGTACTAAATACCCATATCTAACTTATACTTTACGTCTATAACAGTAGCTACAGCTAATAAGAATTGCAATAGTAGGGAGCCAAAATAGAGGTTGATAGGGTTTACTCGAACGAGTCAGATAGCAAAAAAATAGAATTTTTGAAATCTGTACACTAGTCAATCTATCACTAGTCTATCAAGTCAAATATTCAAGCACTTCTTTTTGGATAGGTTACCGCAAGGTTCGAGTAAATAGTCTACCATGTATGTAGCATCAACCCCCCATCCCCTACCTTTGACTGGTTCGACGATTGTATAATTTAGCAAAGACTACGATTAATCTGAATCATTGTACTTGAACAAGAAAAAGTAGGCTCTTGAGTTTCTATAATGTAAAGTAACAACGTGTTGTTATATGGATTGTTATTTCTCTTTGTTAATGACTCTACCGTGGCCTCCATAGATTCTCGACAAGCATTTATCCGGGAGAGTCAGGAAATTGTCACTTATTATAAAAGTAAGATCATAATAGTTATAAGTTTAGCCATTCCGATTGTCAGACCGCAAGTTGGTATTTTTTTTTCGAAGGAAACAATATGAGTGTTTTTTCCTATGATTATCATTAAAGGTGAGGAACTACTTATGTTACGCATTGCTTGTGGAATTACAGTACGTATTAACAATTTAAATCATAAAAAGAAAATAAACTCGTCCTTTATTTAGTTATGGAGTTCGCAGTTTTCAAACACTACTCCTGACTCCTGTAATCGATTTTAGTGTCCCATGGTGCTTATCCCCGCTTCCATGTATTTCAGCAGAATTGTAGTGCTGAAGTACATGGAGATTAAAGCTTAGGTTTCCTTTTTATTATTTTTTTTATCAATAGTACCCATTTTCAAGTTTATTATTATCTGCCTTCTTTTTAATTATTTGTTTTTTTTTTTAAATATTTGCATTACCTATTTATGGCAAATGCAAAGTAAACTATTTATCAAATTCTGTACCTAACATACCACTTGATAAAAAAACACGATATAATTTTTTAGTTAATATATGGAAAACACAACCAACATCAAACAGATTATTTATTAAGTAATAATATTCAGATAGTTAAAAAGTTACCTTTATTGTTGGTCCATTTATATCTTGTTTGTTACGTACTTTGTAGAATACTATGTCTTGAACATGGTTTTTATTTCGACAATAAACGCTTCGCCGTTTTGATTATTGTTATTTATGTATTGAATGTTAATCGATGCTTCAATTATACCATGTAGCCTATGAATATTAAAAGTTTAAGTACCCGCAATGTAAATAAATGTTAGACGACACGCGAACCTGTATCAAGTGAGTCAGTTACTGACAAAACATAGGTAATCGATTGAAGTTTTCATAATGTTTATGTATTTAGAAAATGTGAAACGGGACTAGTTGAATGTTTAATGTGAGTGTTAAAATAAATAAAGCATACGAAACTCTTTCTGGTTTTATTAAAAATAAATTTTTGTTTTCAAAACATTTTTTCATAATACGAGTACACGTAGGAACAACGCATAAAAATATTTATTTACATTAGTTTTATATGGCGGATGACAGCGTACAAAATTTTTACAATAATTTTTTAATTTATAATCTTGAAATCAATGTTCTAAAAGTTCAAAACATAAAACTCCGCTCAAACCCCTTGACATAGAGCCCTTCCCGGCCATACGAAGTTTTATTCCTCGAAATGGCTCCTCGGGTGGTTCTTCTGGAGGAGGTTCCTCTACGGCTGGACATTCACAATTCGCCAATTTTTTCTGTTTCTTTTTCTTTTCTTCGCAAAAGCATTGATCTGACTGAGAACCTGTGATTTCGTCTTGATATAGCTCAAAAAATTCAAGTGCCTCCTCGAAGCTCATTTCAGTTTCTACAGTTTTTCGCGTTTTGTTAAGTTTGAATCCTGACGTAGCGTGGGTTAAATCTGATCTCATTTTTCTTAATTGCCTTTCATCTAACCAGGCAAAAGGTTCCATCTCATCTTCAAGTGGTTCCTGGGGACATTCACAAATTATATTCTTACTCTTTTTACTTTTGTTACATTTACAATTGGATTGCGATTCATATATGGGATCAGGTTTGAGTGCAGGTTTGAGTGCGGGTTTTGGCGCTTCGGGCAAGTTGGATTGGGTTGAAGCTGCATATTCTTCACAAGGACATTTCTTTCCAATAGTTATTTTCTTTTTCTGTCCTCCACATACGCACAATAGCTCTCCTGCTTCTACTAAACTAGGTGTGTTACACGCGCTGCAATCGATTTTTAGCACTTTTTGAGGTTCCTGTGTTTTTGGTTTCTCTAAAATTATGAAGTGTAAGAAATTAGTTACAAAGCTCGAATTTTCTATTAGAGATAAATACCTAATTACAAAAGCAGTAGCTCATCAGATCGAATATTATAATTTCAATGGACCGCCTTGCAAGATCCTGAAATCAGATTCTGTTGTGGCATTTTAGTTTCGTCTTATGCAATTTAGGACTTTAGTTTGTTCTCATTATTCTGTGCTTTAGTTTAAGACTGCGTCATAATCAATTATAGATACTTAAATTGTGAACTTTCGGTCAAAGTCTAGGAAACTAATTCACCTTTTTTTTGTACTTAGGTACATAATAAAAACAAAAAATGTTCATCATGCACTATTATGTCAGTTATTAGATATTGTCTTAGATTGAAGTTTCATCATCCGGGGCAACAGATAAGGTCTCCTTCTAATTATTATTTTTTTGTTAATATAAAATGGTTAATATAATTAGTATATTAACTATATAGTAACTTAGTAAATAAGTAAATACTAGGCTATTACGGTGTCCGCACCCAAACGGTAAAACTATAAAAATTTGGCGTACATATTACAATTAATATTTTATCTGTAGAATGGCAGCAGAGCTATCGCACGATGTATTATTTCATTCAAAAGTCAAATATATAGAAGTTTTTATTTCTCTAATTTTTTTTATGGAGGATGGAGGTAAGAAGAACTATTTTTGTATGGAGACAAATTGAAAAAGTGTCCAATTGTACGCAGTAAAAAGTAGTAGAAAAAATCTCCACGGCAAAATAAAATCGATGTTTTGAAGTAAAAAAGTATTAAACCGCACACGGTATCTTTTTTGTTAAACTTCCATCATTAAGAATATAAACAAAAGTAACATAAACTATAATACATACATATATATACATACATATATATATATATATATATATATATATATATATATATATATATATATATATATATATATATATATATATATAAATTGAACTCAACAAAAGTCCACCCAGGCTAGCGTTAGTTCTTTGAAAGTTTGACATAAATCCATCTGTTAAGATTTTATTTATGTCGGTACATGTCGATCAGCTGAAAAAAACAATGAATGGAATAATACAATTTGTGAATATAAATATACTTACTTAATATTGGCTTTGTTGTTTCTACAAAATCTCGCGAAGGACCGCATGCTGTGGAGACGTTTTCCTTTACTATTTTTTCAATAATTCCTATTATCTTGTCAAAGTCACATTCGCATTGTTTATTTGTTTGTTTTTCCTTATTGTGTGGATGTGAACAGCCAATTGAAGTGTAAGGATAAGATCCAGTTGGATGGCAGATTCTGCAGTGTCGCACAGGTGTATGATGTGCACACATGTTCCTTATAGAACTTATTCTCTTATTCGAACTATTTGTAAATCCAGTCATGTTGTGGTTGAAACCTAAAATGTGATCATTATGATTTAGTATTTTATATCATTAAAATTACAGACATCATTGAAACAATCGACATAATACATATAAATCGTAGCTACCTTGGGCTAGGGCTTCATTTAAAATTAATGGGGCTACCAAATCAGAAATTACAGTTGATGATTCGTTAACAGAATCGTCCAAGACTTGAAGCACGATGTCTTTATTACTTTCGATCTCACAACAGCAGGGCCGATCTACCGTGGTATCGGTACCCATTTCATAGTATATTGATCTTTGTGTTCCTTGTTCTTTTTCTATACCTAAGTGATCTGAACACATATTCATATCTTGGTTTTTAAAATTTTCCATGCAGTTATCTCTCACAGGTGAAAATCTTTTATCGTTCGAATAACTATTATCATTCCTGCCTTTTGCTTTTATCCTTAATCCAAAAGGCTTCCGATATATTTTGTGAGATGGATCTAGAATAAAATACGTAGAGATACAATTCAAATAAATTTTGTTAAATATGATAAATGAAAACTAACGCGAGAGATAAATACATTTTTAGTGTTTCATAATGTAGCAAATAAAAAAAATTATAATGATTTATATTATCTATTAATATATGTCGGATATCAATAGGTGTTATAATATTTGTTAGTTAAGATATAGATGTCGGTTTTTATAAATTGTCAAAACTAGTTTTGTTCTCGAATCCTATAACATTAATTATAAAACTAACTATGTACTTGTGGTCCACACTTGCTGCTCCATTTCGTTTGACTTTCATTGAGTTGGATACATATAGTAGAACTTTGTTGGCTCTCCATGGAATACACTGAAGCATCATCATCCGAAGATGTTGGTATTAATACATAAAGTGATGATGATTCTTTTAAAGCAGGGTCTGACAGTATTTTTCCTACTACATCGATTAAACTTCGTTGATGTTCTGTTTGTTTGTAGTTGTTCAAATATACATCCATATCCTGGGTACTATAGTTACGAATATTGTGGATTACTCGAAAAATAGTAGGATCAGAAATTTTTTGATTTTGCATTTCATTCAAACTGCTGCCGAACACTGATGAATATTGATATAGATTTACAACACTGTAAATAAATGTACAAAAATTTATATAAATAAAAAATAAATTATTAACTAGGTAACATTATTATTAACTATAATATGTATATTATCATCAATAATATTAGTCCATAAATGAAGTAGCCAGGTTTATTATCTTTAAATAACTTTTTTCGCTAAACTTCTTATGATGGACATATTTAAATAATAAATGAGTCCTTAAATTTGTTATTAAAGATTCATTTCATTTGTTTTTTGTTGTTATTGTCACGAATAAAAAGAAATGCGTACAAATGATAATAAAAGTAATTAGTATTCTACAATTTTTTTACATAAGTGACATAGGTAAAGATGAAAGTAAGTAGGTACTTACTTTCATCTTTACAGATGATTTAGTTGACGAATAAAAAACATCGCTTTTGAGTTGTTTTTTGTAAAGATATGATTTAATCAAACGACAAACCTGTTTGTTCCCATTTTGCTTATGCATCCAAATTGCAAATTATCCAGATCCGCTGTTGTGCATTCTTCAGATTGAAATGATCCGATAGTATTTTTCTCAATTAAATAATTTGAATTTGATGAGCAATCGGTCACAGAAAATGAGATTAAACTTATAGTGTTGGAAAGCATGCTTAGATTAGAAGATGTTGTAAAGACCAACGAAGACTCGAGGTCATCTAATAATTCTGATAATCTGACACTGAGCTCTGAATCTGACAAGGCCGAACATGATTGAATTAATAAGAATGTGTCACTCATGCTTGAACGACCTAAAGACTTCCTTTTGTTGGAGTAACAAGATGATGATGTTCTTGTGTTCTTGTTAACATAGATACTATTTTTTATGTATGAACCAGTATTATATGTTGAAACATCAGAAATACTTTTTTTACATCTGCTGAATACATTAATTGATGAATTGTTTGCATTGCTAGATCTAGTAATTTTGTGAGAACTTTTGATCATTTCGTCATGAAGTTTATCTCCTGACTTTAATTCTTTAGATGGAAACGAAGGTACTCCAGTTACTTGACCAACTGTTACTTTTATACCTTCGTTATCAGTGAACACGCCCCCTTTTACGCCTGGGAGACATTCTTCAGGACAAGGACACAGAGATGATATATCTGGTGACGTTACTCTTATCTTTACGTAACTATGCTTAAACCTTATTTTCTTCCTATCACAACCACAACCGCGATCACATGTTGTAGTTTTAATAACATCCTGAAACTCCTCCGTTATTCCTAATTTAGATTTACCTACACCAATCTCACTTTTTCTGGCTCTTGAGACACCAGTTTTTTTCGACTTTGTTTTAATCTTTCCCCTTTTCTCGGATGGAGTCGGTTCAAGTGGAAGTCCGAGTGAAGTCCGAACTTTTTCTATTAAGGCTTTTTCAGATGCTGTCTTAGCTTCTGGCATAGGTAGGCCAGCTTCAGCTAAACCTCTAAGAATTTTTTCTTTTTGCTCCGGTGTTTTACCTTTGAGAGGAGTTAATAAACCCTCAGCTTTGGCTTTTTTTAATACCTCTTTTTCAGATGATGTTTTAGCTTTTATAGTTTTTCCTCCGATTTCGGCTTTCATTTCCGATGGTGCTTTTTTCGTAGTTGCTCGTATACGATTTATAAGGTCCTTTTCAGATTGTGTGCGACCTTCAGGTAAAGGGACACCCATTTCAGCTAATTTAGTCAAAATTTTTTCCTTTTGAGCTGGTGTCTTACCTTCAAGAGGTGTCACCAATCCAGCTTCCTGAGCTTGACGATATTTTTCTTTGATAGATGGTGTTTTCGGTTCTGGTGGAAGTCCCATATCTTTACGTACTTTATCAATTAGCTTTTTTTCAGACGCTGTTTGAGGTTGTGGTAATGGTATACCGTGTTGTGCTAAGCCTCTAAGAATTCTCTCTTTCTCCGCTTGCGGTTTGCCTTTTAATGGTGTTAGAAGACCGGCTGCTTTTGCTTTACGCATTTTTTCCGAAGGTATTTTTTCTATTGGTGTTACATATCCCGTTTCAGCTTTGATTTTTTTTATCATTTCCTTATCCGATGGGGTAACTCCCTCGGGTAAAGGCAAACCAGCAGCGATCCTTCCCTTAAGGATTTTTTCTTTTTGTGCAGCAGTTTTTCCTTCCAATGGTGTAATCAGGCCAGCCGCTTTTGCTTTCCGAAATTTTTCCGATGGCATTCCTTCTAATGGTACTCCCATATCCTTTCTGACTTTTGCAATAAGTTGTTTTTCAGACGCAGTTTTAGCTTCGGGTAAGGGCAATCCTTCTTTAGCTAGATTTCTTAATATTTTTTCTTTCTCTTTGGGTGTTTTTCCTTGTAGAGGCGTCAATAAACCAGCTGCTTTCGCTTTACGAATTTTATTTATCATATTTTTTTCAGATTGCGTCCGGCCTTCGGGCAAAGGTATGCCCATTTCAGCTTGTTTGGCCAGGATCTTCTCTTTCTGAGCGCGTGATTTACCTTCCAGAGGAGTCATTAGACCTGCTTCTTGGGCGTGTCGATATTTTTCCTTAAGTGACGGGGTTTTCGGTTCTGGGGGGAGTCCTAAATCTTTTCGCACTTTATCCATAACCTTCTTTTCTGATGCTGTTTGCGCTTGTGGCAATGGGATGCCATGCTGCGCTAAGCCTCTGAGAATTTTTTCTTTTTCTGCATCTGTTTTTCCGTGTATTGGTGTAAGCAATCCCGCTGCTTTGGCTTTACGCATCTTCTCTGATGGAATACCTTTCACCATACTAGCCACGCCCATTTCAGCTTTAATTTTATCTATTAATTGTTTTTCAGATGCAGTTTTTGGTTCTGGCAACGGTAAACCTTCTTTAGCTAAACCTTTAAGTATTCTTTCCTTTTCTTTAGCCGACTTGCCTTCCAACGGCGTTAATAAGCCAGCTGCTTTTGCTTTACGCAATTTTTCCGAGGTTACTCTCTGTGGAGCTCTTGATGCTTTTTCTGATTCTGGTGTTAGAATATCACAAATGCATTCATCGCTTGGCCCTTTCCCTTCTTTCATTACTTTTGCAGTTTTGGCATCAAGTTCTTTAATTTTTTCAGGAGGCAAGGGTTTGGGTCGTTTCGCTTTCTCAGCTTTAATTTTTTTAATCAATGCCTTTTCAGACGCTGTTCTCCCTTCTGGTAATTCAAGACCTAAGTCAGCTTGAGCTTTAAGAATTTTCTCTTTTTGTGCCGCCGATTTTCCTTCCAATGGCACTATGATGCCTGCGGCAACAGCTTGTTTATATTTTTCTTTATCTGCCTGTGATTTAGGTTCTGGTGGAAGACCTAGATCCCGCTTTACTTTCTCTATAATCTTTGCATCTGAAGCAGTTTTTGCTTCTGGTAGTGGTTTTCCTTGCATGGCTAGGTCTTTCAAAAACTTTTCTTTTTGTGCAGGAGTTACGTCTGGACCTCTTGGCATTGACGCCACTTTGCTAACTCTTTTCTTTTTTTCTCCCCTAGGAGTAACATATCCCATGTCTGCTTTTACTTTTTTAATTAAAGCTTTATCAGATGGTGTAACTCCTTCTGGTAAAGGTAACCCCAAGGCAGCACGCCCCCTTAATATTTTTTCTTTCTGGTCCTGTGATTTTCCTTCTAAAGGCGTTATAAGGCCCTCAGCCATAGCTTTACGTAGTTTTTCCGATGGAATTTCTTCTACTGGTAAGCCCATGTCAGCTTTTATTTTATTAATCAATTGCTTTTCTGATGCAGTTTTACCTTCAGGTAATGGCAATCCTGCCTTTGCTAGTCCTTTTAGTATTTTTTCTCTTTCTTTGGGAGATTTTCCTTGTAAAGGTGTTAATAAGCCTGCTTCTTTAGCCTTTCGTAATTTTTCCGATGCAATTTTTCTTGGTACTGTTTGGCGTATACGATTTATTAGGTCCTTTTCAGATTGTGTTCTACCTTCAGGTAAAGGTATACCCATTTCCGCTTGTTTTGCTAAAATTTTATGTTTTTGAGAGGGTGATTTGCCTTCTAATGGAGTAATGATGCCAGCATCTTGAGCCAAGCGATATTTATCTCTTAATGCAGATGTTTTTGGTTCTGGTGGTAATCCTAAGTCCTTGCGAACCTTATCAAGTATTCTTTTTTCCGATGGAGTTCTTGCTGGGGGAAGAGGAATGCCATGTGATGCTAAACCTTTAAGAATTTTCTCCTTCTGCGCATCCGTTTTCCCTTCTAATGGTGTAAGGAGTCCAGCTGCTTTAGCGGCTTTTAACTTTTCAGGAGGTACAAGCAAAACTTTTGACTTACCTAAGTCACCAACAATTTTATCAATAATTGCTTTTTCTGATGCCGTTTTGGCTTCTGGTAATGGAATACCCTTTTTTGCTAAATTTTTTAATATTGCTTCTTTCTCTGCCGGAGATTTTCCTTTAAGAGGAGTAAGTATTCCTCTCTCTGATATACCTCTCCTTTTTTCTACAGAAGGTGTTACATATCCCGTTTCAGCTCTAATTTTTTTTATCATTTCCTTATCCGATGGGGTAACTCCTTCGGGTAAAGGCAAACCAGCAGCGATCCTTCCCTTAAGGATTTTTTCTTTTTGTGCAGGAGATTTTCCTTCCAATGGTGTAATTAGACCAGCCGCTTTTGCTTTGCGCAACTTTTCTGAAGATATTCCTTCTAATGGTACTCCCATGTCCTTTCTGACTTTTGCAATTAGTTGTTTTTCGGACGCCGTTTTAGGTTCGGGTAAGGGCAATCCTTCTTTAGCTAGATTTCTTAATATTCTTTCTTTTTCTTTGGGCGTTTTTCCCGCAAGTGGTGTCAGTAAACCAGCTGCTTTCGCTTTGCGTAGTTTTTCTGATGTAATCTTTCTTGGCACGGTAGCGCGAATTTTGTTTATCATGTCCTTTTCCGATTGCGTCCTACCTTCTGGTAGAGGTATACCCATTTCGGCTTGTTTGGCTAGGATCTTCTCTTTCTGAGCTCGTGATTTACCTTCTAGGGGAGTTATTAAGCCCGCATTTTGGGCGTATCGATATTTTTCCTTAAGAGATGGGGTTTTTGGTTCCGGTGGAAGTCCTAAGTCTTTTCGCACTTTATCCATTACCCTCTTTTCTGATGCTGTTTGCGCCTGTGGCAGTGGGATGCCATGCTGCGCTAAGCCTCTGAGAATTTTTTCTTTTTCTGCATCTGTTTTTCCGTGTATTGGTGTAAGCAATCCCGCTGCTTTGGCTTTACGCATCTTCTCTGATGGAATACCTTTCACCATACTAGCCACGCCCATTTCAGCTTTAATTTTATCTATTAATTGTTTTTCAGATGCAGTTTTTGGTTCTGGCAACGGTAAACCTTCTTTAGCTAAACCTTTAAGTATTCTTTCCTTTTCTTTAGCCGACTTGCCTTCCAACGGCGTTAATAAGCCAGCTGCTTTTGCTTTACGCAATTTTTCCGAGGTTACTCTCTGTGGAGCTCTTGATGCTTTTTCTGATTCTGGTGTTAGAATATCACAAATGCATTCATCGCTTGGCCCTTTCCCTTCTTTCATTACTTTTGCAGTTTTGGCATCAAGTTCTTTAATTT
Source organism: Zerene cesonia (assembly GCF_012273895.1). Classification (NCBI taxonomy): domain Eukaryota; kingdom Metazoa; phylum Arthropoda; class Insecta; order Lepidoptera; family Pieridae; genus Zerene; species Zerene cesonia. The sequence goes on along the minus strand of NC_052122.1, from coordinate 6,531,492 downwards.
TTTCAGGAGGCAAGGGTTTGGGTCGTTTCGCTTTCTCAGCTTTAATTTTTTTAATCAATGCCTTTTCAGACGCTGTTCTCCCTTCTGGTAATTCAAGACCTAAGTCAGCTTGAGCTTTAAGAATTTTCTCTTTTTGTGCCGCCGATTTTCCTTCCAATGGCACTATGATGCCTGCGGCAACAGCTTGTTTATATTTTTCTTTATCTGCCTGTGATTTAGGTTCTGGTGGTAGACCTAAATCTTGTCTTACTTTGTCTATTATCTTTTTTTCTGATGAAGTTCTTCCTTCTGGCAAAGGCTTACCTTGCATTGCAAAAGCTTTTAACATCTCTTGTTTTTCTTTATCTGGTTTCCCTTCAAGTTTTTCAAATAAATCAGCTATTTCCCGGTCTGACTTTTTCATTTTAGGTGGTCGAACAGTTTGCTTAATTTTTGCAATTAACGCCTTCTCAGATGGAGTACGACCCTCTGGGAGAGGAATTCCCATTTCAGCTTGTTTTCGTAGTATTTCTTCTTTTTGTGGCATAGATTTACCCTCAAGAGGTGTAATGATTCCTGCAGCCAACGCTTTTTTGTAATTATTTTTATCCGATGATGTCTTGGGCTCTGGTGGTAATCCTAGATCTTTTCTTACTTTATCCGCTATTTTTCGATCGGACTCAGTTTTTGCTACTGGAAGAGGTATCCCATTCATAGCTAAACCCCTAAGGATTTTTTCTTTCTGTTCAGGTGTCTTACCTTCTAATGGCGTTAATAGGCCTGCTGCCTTCGCTTTTCTCATTTTTTCTGATGGAACTTTGTATTCAGATGGTGGTCGAACAGTTTGTTGAATTTTGGCTATTAAAGCTTTTTCAGATGGTGTGCGTCCCTCTGGAAGAGGGAGTCCCATTGCAGCCTGTTTTCTTAATATTTCTTCCTTCTGTGGAGCAGATTTCCCTTCAAGTGGTGTTATAATTCCTGCAGCTAGTGCTTTTTTGTAATTATTTTTTTCTAATGATGTTGTTGGTTCTGGTGGTAATCCTAGATCTCTTCTTACTTTATTGGCTATCTTGCGATCAGATTCAGTTTTTGCTACTGGAAGGGGAATTCCATTCATCGCCAATCCTCTCAGAATCTTTTCTTTCTGCTCCGGTGTTTTACCTTCTAAGGGTGTTAATAGACCTGCTGCTTTGGCTTTTCGTATTTTTTCTGACGGAACTTTGTATTCAGAGACTGGGCGAACTGTTTGTTGTATTTTTGCAATTAAAGCTTTTTCAGACGGAGTTCGTCCCTCTGGAAGGGGAATTCCCATTTCAGCCTGCTTTCTTAGTATTGCTTCTTTTTGGGGACCAGATTTTCCTTCTAGTGGTGTTATAATACCTGCGGCTAGTGCTTTCTTGTAGTTATTTTTTTCCGTTGACGACCTAGGTTCTGGGGGTAAGCCTAGATCTCTTCTTACTTTATCAATTACTTTGCGGTCTGATTCAGTTTTTGCTTCTGGGAGAGGTATACCGTTTTTAGCTAACCCCCTGAGAATGTTTTCTTTTTGTTCTGGTGTCTTGCCTTTTAAGGGTGTCAATAAACCTGCTGCTTTAGCTTTTCTTAACTTTTCAGATGGAACCTTATATTCAGAGACCGGGCGAACTGTTTGTTGTATCTTTGCAATTAAAGCTTTTTCAGATGGAGTTCGACCCTCAGGAAGAGGAATTCCCATTTCAGCTTGCTTTCTTAATATTGCTTCTTTTTGTGGACCAGATTTTCCTTCTAGTGGCGTTATAATACCTGCAGCTAGTGCTTTCTTGTAGTTATTCTTTTCCGTTGACGATCTAGGTTCTGGGGGTAAGCCCAGATCTCTTCTAACTTTATCAATTACTTTGCGGTCTGATTCAGTTTTTGCTTCTGGGAGAGGTATACCGTTTTTAGCTAACCCTCTGAGAATGTTTTCTTTTTGTTCTGGTGTCTTGCCTTTTAAGGGTGTCAATAAACCTGCCGCTTTAGCTTTTCTTAACTTTTCAGATGGAACCTTATATTCAGAGACCGGGCGAACTGTTTGTTGTATCTTTGCAATTAAAGCTTTTTCAGATGGAGTTCGACCCTCAGGAAGAGGAATTCCCATTTCAGCTTGCTTTCTCAATATTGCTTCTTTTTGTGGACCAGATTTCCCTTCTAGTGGTGTTATAACACCTGCAGCTAGTGCTTTCTTGTAGTTATTTTTTTCCGATGATGTTCTGGGTTCTGGTGGCAAACCAATATCTTTTCTTACTTTATCCATAATTTTCTGTTCCGATTCAGTTTTAGCTGCTGGAAAAGGAATTCCATTCATAGCCAATCCTTTCAGAATTTTTTCTTTCTGTGCTGGGGTTTTACCTTTTAAGGGTGTCAATAGGCCTGCAGCTTTTGCTTTTTTCATTTTTTCAGACGGAACTTTATATTCAGAAGGAGGTCGTACTGTTTGTTTAATTTTTGCAATTAAAGATTTTTCAGATGCTGTTCGACCTTCGGGAAGAGGGATACCCATTTCTGCTTGTTGTTTTAATATTTTCTCTTTTTGTGATCGAGTTTTTCCTTCCAGTGGTGTAATGATCCCTGCATCCATAGCTTTTTTGTAATTTCTCTTTTCTGCCATCGTTTTTGGCTCTGGGGGCATGCCCATATCAGCTCGCACTTTGTCAATTAATTTGCGTTCCGATTCAGATTTTCCTTTCGGCAAAGGAATGCCGTTCATGACTAGTCCTTTTAAAATTTTTTCTTTTTGTTCCGCAGATTTACCTTCTAACGGCGTTAATAAGCCTAGTTCCTTAGCTTTGCGTAGCTTTTCGGATGGTATTTTTCTTGCTGATGGTTCAGCTGGTAAACCTAATTCTGTTCTAACTTTTGCCATGAGTGCTTCTTCTGACTTCGTCCGTGGTTCCGGTAAGTCCACGCCAGCTTTGACTAGTTCCTTTAATGTTTTTTCTTTTTCGGCTTGAGTTTTACCTTCTAACATGGCTAGCACCTCCTTACTTGTTACTTTTTTCTTCTTTTTGCCTTTTCCCTTGGCAATTGTAGAGACGTCAACACCTGCTTTACGTAACTCACCCAATCGCCTTTCCTCTCTTGGTAGATGACCGCAAAGTATACAGTTGCAATCATCACAATTTTTTTTCTTGTAACAGTCGTAAAGACTCTTCATCACTTCAAACATTGCATCAGAATTACACGAACAGCAACAACTTTCTTCTTGAGTACTAAATTGACACCTATAGACTTCGCAAGAAGTGTGCCGTATTTTAGAAAACAAATGTTTGGAAGCTGGCAAATTATTATACGGTTTGTAAGCGGGTCCAGGTGTAAATCGGTTGTGGTGGAAATTTTCATAGTAAATAATGGTATTGGTATAATTTTTTTTGAAAAAAAGTAAAGGTGAACTATGTGGTTTGACTAAATGTTTATGGTTTTTTGGTTTATTTCGTGAATCGAATGTAACGCGAATGTTTTTATAGCGATGTTTTTTCTTCTTTGGCAGAACTAAAGTTACTTTATTAAAGAAGCTTTGATTTCCATGTTCTTTTCTATCTGTAAAGTTTACAATATGCCGCTTGTTCGAATTATTGGCAGCATCGTCTGAAGTAAGATATGTATTCAAATTGCTTAACTGTGACGTTTGCGTTTCTGATGTCTTGTTGCGTTTGGAATACATAAGATATATTAGTTCTTTGTCATCCGCCATCGCTGCAACAGAAAGCTATTTGTAAAAATGTCGATCTTGTTCCTTCCGTAAAGATGAAGCGTTCTAATGGTAAATAATTTTTAAAACCGGACCAGCAGTTTTTTGAGTTTTATAACGTAGATAGGTATAGCATCAAATATTAGTAAAATATCCTCTTTGTAAATTTAGTTCAAATAAAGTAAAATACTGCAGAATAATGTCACATATTCATTGTTCCAGTTTCAATGTGGAAAAAAACGTATTTATCCAAATTCCGTGTGGGGCCGTAATCAGATTTCATAATTCATATTTATCTACCTTCTATATATTCTATCTATCTTAGTGGTATGCTATATCAAAAAAAAAGGAAGAAAATTGTTTTATTTATGGATTTATTATACCTAATATCTTCTTTATTATTAGTTTAGTCGAATTATTTCAACTAACCTTCTCGACTACAACATCGCTATAAAAATTTTTATTATCTTAAATTTTACACATTTTCTTTCGTGTTCAAGGCAAACCGTTAATTTACATTTTTATTTATTTTTTAAAAGCCTTTTTTACGTATAGGAGTAAAAAAGTTGTGTAATTAAAATTCACATTGACAAACTGTAAATTCAGTGTCAAACAGAGACAAACAGTAGGCCAGCATATTGTTTAAGTATCATAAAAACTTATTTGTTGAAAGTATTCGTAGATAAATAATATCTGTTCGCCCCGACTTCTCCCGTGGTACATACATAGCCTATATCAATAAGTGAACTTGCAGCTTTCTAATGGTGAAATAATTTTGATACCATTCCAGTAGATTTTGTGTGAAAAAATTACAAACAACAAACTAAAATACTAAAGTTTCTTCTTTATTGTGAAGATGTCATTCAGTGAAGTTGCAGTTTTCTAATTTTTTCAGGGTTTTTGTGTGGAAAAATGCTTACAAATATAGCTTCCCTCTTCACAATTTTAGTATAGATTATCATGTCATGAATCTCTTCCAAGAAATAATGCTTAGTTGGCTTATATAATCCCTTTTACATTTAATGTTATCGATATTTGTTTTAACGAGAGTAAAGCATGTTTAAAGTGCCGACCATTGTTGTTGAAAGCCGCTTATTAACTTCTATGAATCGTTTTAGAATAGGCATATGTGATATCCACATGTAAAGTTTTAACTGTAAGCGTGACACTAAAACTAATCTAAGGCTAAATGCAGACGGTTGCTCGCAGACGCATGTGGACGCGATACACAGGGGTTCAGTTGACTAGTCTGATGACTGATAAATGGAATTAGAAAACGACAAAAGAAAGAAATTACTGAATAGGTAAAGACCGCACATTAAAATAAAAAGCCTCTCTGTGCTGCCTCAAAGTTATATATCGCGTACATCTAAATAAAAATATCTTATAAACATATTGATCAAACTCTAAAAATAAAATCACGCATTTAGGTATGTTTCTATTTTAACCCGACTATAATTCTACTTTTGTGAAACTTTATTTCACAATTGTCTTAAACATACTCAAATGCTAATGTTAATGAAAATTTATCACTAGTTACAATAATCTTACTCTTATGTATATTAAGTATATTAGGATATTGTATTTAGTAAATTAACCAATTGGTGTCTATATTAATTAGTGTTGCTAAAACCATATCTTATTTCACGCCCTCACAGCTGTTATTCTTTTTGTTCAGGATGTACATAAAAAACTGTTTTAAGTTTTGGTATATTTTACTTTTTAAGTATCTATCCAAACAACGGCAACTTAAGGCATGGCATAAACGATTTACATAAAAGGAATATCTGCATGGGATGCTCGGTCCTTGTTTCGGCACGGTGCCATATACCGAGTTAACTGTGAGCGAAGATACACTATATAATTATTTTAAAAAACCTGAACCACCTTCAAATTGTCAGAACTGAATCAAATTTTAAATTTCAAACAAAAGGGTTTTAAGGCAATACTCCCTCCTTTCTTTGAATTCGGTTGAAAAGTAGCTGCATTTCAAGAAGTAATATGGCCGGGCAAAATGTATTGCAATATTGATGACAATGCGGTATTATTTAACGACAGTGACACTGAATCAAAAATGAAGAACAACCTTTTAGTTGCCGGGTTAAAGCTTCCTAGAAAGATCTTTCCAGATGAGAGGATGGAATCTGGAAAGTCCAAAAGAGGAATAATTATAATGAAAATAAATATACATACTTGGAGATATAAATTACAAAGCATTCACACCCCCGTTGGCCATATAGAACCAATGACAGAGGAACGATGACTGAGGAGAATAATAACAGAGGTCGATCGGGCTGGTTAGATGACCTAATTGCACCACTTCTGTGATCTAGTGGAGACGGACGAACAAAATAATAATTAGCAATGGATCGACCACTCGGGACTGCTCAAGGTGAAGAGTTTTGGGACCCCAAGCCCACTTCGAGGTTTTTTTTCACTTTCAGATTCACTTAATTCAGAGCATAGAAGACGTGTCGAAATAACTGGTCTTCATTTTTATTTCATCAATGATATCAATATTGACGAAATAAAAATGAATATTGTTATGCATCGTCCCTTCTTTGCTACTCCGTACGTTCGCACGCTAGAGCTCAATCCTCAATATAAATATATACTACGTCCGTGTTAGTTACATCATCTGTCATCACCTTTTACAGACATAATCTTCGAGGAATAATCTTACATAATAAAAAATGGTCGTAGTAACTAGTTCTTAATCTGTGGACTGAAGAATGTCATTAAAGAATTTATCAGATTATTGTCAAACTAAAAACATATTGCACACACCCAATGTTAGAATAAACGTAACAAAAACATTTTTTAATGAGAGAGTGTTTTATTAGTAATGAAATAATTATTTTTAACGCAATATTGCCCGAATGCTTATGGATTTTTCACCATGAGTTCTTGTTCGTGTGTTGGAATACAAAAGAATTCTTGTAGCTGTGCTATCTTCAGCAATATATTATGTGCACGCGATTCAAAAAGTTCTAATTATATTTTTGTATCGAATAAACAAAATCTAGACTATGCATATGAAAGGAAAAAGCCGGGTATATTTCATAAGATTTTACGAGATGTGTATGATATGTGTGTCGCCTACAACATAAGGTAAACTTTTATCACGAATAGATACGACGGCAATATGCAATACGCGATAATTACAAATTATTTTTTGCAGACACTGTGGATATATAGCTGGGAACGGAAGAGATAGGAATATTAAACATGCACTTTTGGATTGTATTCTGCTCTTGTGTTTCCTTGTCGCCAATACTGTGGTTTTTCTAACACTACTTACAAGAACTGTCTGTCACATGTCTAGCATTATATTTAATTTATTTACCTGGATACAAAGGTAAGCTATAAGGATCTTAAGAGCTTGTTTGTATGAAGCTTAAGTTGCATACAGTCTTAACTAAGGACAAGAATGTATGTAAAGCGATGTTTCGTAAATATAATTATATGAATAATTATTAAAGATCCTAGCGTGTAAGTTATATACAACAATAAGTTAAACATTTTCAACAAATTTTCTTCATGAAATAAAATTGCATCAGACTAATAATAACTGATAGAGGATTTTTAATCATGATTGTCTACAATTTTATTTTGTTTTGCTTTTTTTTATTTTATTAATTTATATCGGTGCTTTCTGAAGATGACCGGACCGTTTACCAATTATAGAAATGTTGCGAAATTGTTAAATTACATTAATAATAAAAAATCTATGAGAAAGTAAGGTTAATCATTGGTTTTTATTAGATTAGTGTGAGGGAGAGAGATTTTCTTTTTTTTTTGTCAATTTTATGTAGGAATGAATTCAGATGGCGGCCGTGCGGCATGGGTGGCGACTTCACAAACTTAAATTTCAACTTCTACTAATCCCTTCTAAATATGCATCAAATATAATTGCTACTCCCAAGAAACGCCACCCATGATGTAACTTGTCAATGAACTATACTAATGCTTAATATATGTAGTTTAACTAAGACATGACTATGGTTTTGCTTACCTTTCCTATCATGTCAATTCATGTCATTATAATAACAATAATTGGAAATGGTACATGAAGTTACCTATTCATTTTAGATCGAGTATGTTGTACTTACTCTTTTTTTGCTTTGTTTATATTTTAACAAACAAAATTCGACTAGCTTCGTGAGTCATGACTAAAAGTATTTTTATATATTTTCAGAACTCTCTCTAAAAATCTCAAAATATACCTAAACAATGAATACTCTGAAAAAGAAAAAGCTTGGATGTCATCTATGGATTCTCAAAAAATGAAATAGTACAGGAAAGAGAAGAAACATGGAAATTCATAGCTAGTTGATGTTCGACTTTGTATAATAAAATTATTTTTATTTTCTTTGTCTTTTTATTAAACAAACCTATACAGAAACATAAATGCATCAATTACACATGCACATATCTATTAAAATTGCAGTGGCAAGAAAACCAAAGTTAACGTTTCCTTAATTATTGGTACTGGTTGATATTATCACTGTTTCTAATATGGCTTTTGTCTTATTGGTCTGAAGGAAGTTTTAAGGATTGGCTTGGTTTGTCCATAGAGAGTGACTGCAATCTGACAGAGGAACGGAATAAGGGACTTCGTCTCGCGGTTTCTATTCTATCGCCAAGTCTAGCCGACTTTGGTTATTTCGTGAACGGAATCGATAAGGACGTGTCATACTTATACTTATGAAAATAAAGTAAAAAAAACTCTTATCATTATTTCAGACCGGCCTATTGGGCGCTAGGGTTTCATTGCACGACACGACCCAGAGCAGCCCCTGAATATGTAACTAAATGAACCAGTGAATTTCATCACCGACATGTTACATATTTATAAAAAAATGCAAATTTATATTTCTCTCCCTTGTATCCTTCCGTGGACTACGACAAACATTTCAAAACCGACATCACCTAAATCAGCCAAGCAGTTATTGAGTTTAGCGAAAAAAACGAAGAGCAATTGATTTTATATAATATTATGCTTAATAGGTATTAATTATTTAGTTCAACTCTTTTTTATAAAACTCATTGATTTCTACAACAAAAAAATAAAATGTATAATTCAAATTTGGAACTAGTGTGGAAAAGAAAATTAAATAAACCATTTTAAAGTTAGGACCGCAGTGAAAGAAGCTAGTCACTGATCAAGCTCAATTGAAATATATTTTAAGATTGTATTTTTTTTCTAAAAAATGCGTGAATGCATATCCATTCATGGTGGACAGGCAGGAGTCCAGATTGGTAATGCTTGCTGGGAATTATATTGCTTAGAACATGGAATCCAGCCTGATGGACAAATGCCGTCCGACAAGACTGTGGGTGGAGGAGATGACTCTTTCAACACATTTTTTAGTGAAACGGGTGCTGGTAAGCATGTTCCCAGAGCAGTATTTATAGATTTGGAGCCTACAGTTGTTGACGAAGTACGTACAGGAACTTATCGACAATTGTTCCATCCTGAACAACTTATAACAGGTAAAGAGGATGCTGCAAATAATTATGCTAGAGGCCATTACACTATTGGTAAAGAAATAGTCGACTTAGTGCTAGATAGAGTGAGAAAATTAGCTGATCAATGTACAGGTCTGCAAGGCTTTCTGATATTCCATTCATTTGGAGGCGGTACTGGCTCAGGGTTCGCTTCACTTCTTATGGAGAGGCTTTCAGTTGACTATGGCAAGAAGTCTAAATTAGAATTTGCGATATATCCTGCGCCACAAATTTCTACCGCAGTTGTAGAGCCTTATAATTCAATTTTAACTACTCACACTACTTTGGAGCATTCTGATGCAGCTTTTATGGTTGATAATGAAGCTATTTACGATATTTGTCGAAGAAACTTGGATATTGAGAGACCCACCTATACTAATTTAAACCGTTTAATTGGCCAAATAGTATCCTCAATCACCGCATCTTTAAGATTTGATGGAGCTTTAAACGTAGATTTAACGGAGTTCCAAACCAATTTAGTTCCTTACCCACGAATCCATTTCCCTTTAGTGACTTATGCACCAGTGATTTCTGCGGAAAAAGCATACCACGAACAATTATCTGTAGCAGAAATTACAAATGCATGCTTTGAACCTGCCAATCAAATGGTGAAATGTGATCCTAGGCATGGAAAATATATGGCATGTTGCATGCTTTATCGTGGTGATGTAGTTCCTAAGGACGTAAATGCAGCCATCGGAACTATAAAAACTAAACGTACTATACAGTTTGTTGATTGGTGTCCAACGGGTTTCAAAGTTGGAATAAATTACCAACCCCCTACTGTAGTGCCTGGCGGTGACTTAGCTAAAGTGCAACGAGCTGTTTGCATGTTATCTAACACAACAGCGATCGCCGAAGCTTGGTCCCGTTTAAATCATAAGTTTGACCTGATGTATGCCAAAAGAGCATTTGTTCACTGGTACGTCGGTGAAGGTATGGAAGAAGGTGAATTTTCAGAAGCTCGTGAAGATCTAGCTGCCCTAGAAAAAGACTATGAAGAAGTTGGTATGGATTCGGGTGAGGGCGAAGGTGAAGGTGGTGAAGAATATTGATTTATTTATTTTAGATTTTTTCGTAGGCTTTTGTATATTTTTTAATTAATAAATACCCTTTCTTTGGATTTTAATAAATTAAATTCACAAGTACATACTTTTTTGGATCTAAAGCCTTACTACTAATGACTATGTATTATTATAGTGATTCAAAAGGTTGCAGTAGCCAAAGCTGTCACAACATGGAGGCATATTGATATAAATGTTCTCAATAATAACATATTATAATAATTGATTTTAACACATCCATCGAAATAGTTTTAACATTGATCGTTTTATTCTTAATAACATATATTTTTTTTCATTCGATCATTGATTACAACAGAGCTAAAAAAAAATAGTGTGTAGCTTCAATTTCTATAATTTAATTTCCTTAATTTCTGTTTACTGTGCTATAACCAGTATATGTGTACAATCTATGGTGCTATAAAATACCAAACTAATCGTTCCTGTTCAAATTTGGTTTCCTAACTTCATTTTTTTTTAATATTTTGATAGCGAGTTAATTTAACTCGCTCACGTAACTATAGTACAATAAGGATTGTGTGGTTTTATGAAACCATGGTAAAAGTGAAACTTTTTTTGACATTATCGGTATTCAACTGATGTTCAGCTGATGGAACCATAAACGCCTCCATATTGGCCTCGGCTGCTCTGACGAGCGCCTTTCACTTTATCCCTACTCTGCGGCCGACCGTTACGCAAATCGTAATGCGACACAGACCAGAAAAATTTGAGACAATGTAAAATTTCGTACGAAACGTTTCGAATTCGCCCTTTCTGGACAAGATCTAAGCAGAAGTGTTCATGCAATTTTTATATTCACATTCTTGCGTTGCCTTTTATTAGTTTCGAGTGAAATCATAGAATAATGTTCTGAACGCCTGAGTTATTTATTCAATATTGTAAATTTTCTAAATAATGTTTCGGTACGAAAAGTTGGTTAGTTCGTGATATCGGTACATATATTACTTACTCTGTGTCGAGACTATCTGTGCCATATTATTATACTACTTTTTGGTCTGTACGCTTCTTCTAGTGAAAACGAAAAATTTACAAATGCCACAATGTTAATTGTCAGTTGTCAGTGTCAATCGTCAGATGTTATTCCTCGAATTAGTCATTTTTGTTGTAAACTGTAGTAAATAGAATAGAATTATTAATTATTGTTTAGAAGGTATGTACGAAATAAGTATTAATATTCCCTTTTTTACATATTAAGATTTAGTCTAACTGAGAGTTGATTACTGAGATACATTTTAAATGTAGATAAATAAACAACGAAGATGTGGCAAAAGGTTTCCCTATTTTAAAAGTCTTTTGGATATTCACTAATTTTATGTAATTTATCGTTTCGATAGGAACAAAGAGCATCAGAATGTCTGAGGAAGACGTTGAAAAGTGGTCGACCGAGGAAAGAAATATAGGTAATATATTATTTATATATTTAATTAACATCAATTGGTTACTTAAAATAAAACTTAATTATTTTGTTTTAATTAGACCTACACGTATCTCCAAGCTGTTCAAGCTTTGAAGTGTTAGATCCACATGATCCAGTCATAAGCCGCTTGGCAACACAACTATTCAAGCGTACTAATGACTACTTGCAGGGGGAAATGGCAGCTGGACAGGTATGTAATAGCTCAAAATATATTGTATCAGCTTTATAATTCTACATAACGGAAAAAAATGTAATTTTTTTAAGTTATATACTGGGGAAAGTATTTTATGTTGTGTAATTTAGCACTTTCTTTTACATCTCATCTAACTGCTCACCAATGTACAACCAGATGAAATATTTTAATTTTTAACAGTTATTATTCTAAGCCAGTTGGGGATAAACCCATACACCAAAAACATTTAAATCTAGTTAGTGGCTCATGATTTAAGAAAGGTGTGCCTTTATTTTAAATAAATTTATACAATAGAAACTCAATTATTATCCATCCAACATGTTCATTATCTGAACTACACACCGCAACTATCACAATTAATTAGATGTAGAACTTATGGAAATGAAAAAATCTCATCTCTTTAGTAACTTGAAAATCAAACTGAGTGATACTATGAGTTTACTTCAGTTGGAAAGAAAAATTTAATAACAGCAGCAAATAAGCTTAATTTTTATAAAAAAATTGTCGATCACCTAATATATATTCAATAAAATTGTATGTACATACATATTTAAATATTTTATATAGTGATTAAAGTTTATATGTGTATCAAATGAACATGATAATAAATAACAGTAATATTTTATTTCATTATTCAGTCTACAATATTTTAGAATGTTTGTGTAAGAAAACATGTTACATACATAATAAAGTTACACACATTTTAAAATATATCAAGTCTTCATCATGAAATGAAATATTTAAATATATATAGAGATATATTTAATACCTATTAAATCTCTATGCTCATATAATATGCACCTGCATATTTAGTTAATGTGTGTATGTACATATAACATTTGTTATTTTGAATAAACTCATAAAATTTTGTTGTATGTCATATGTTTTAAGAACAAAACATGCTTTCTTCTTAATAGAAGACACATATACTTTTGATTTTTTATCAAGGAGAAAGGTAAAATCATAACCTTATAATGTTTAATATCTATCATATTTTTCTTTGTCTAGAGGTCTATATAAAAATTATGAAAGTAAGAAATATTTAAAATTTTGTGAAATTCAGTCTGTTTTGATAAATATCTTTTTTTTTAAGTAAATAGCTGTGTCGCGTCATTTTTCACAGGGGCCAACACAATTATTTCTATAGATTTTATATTTTCCGGTACATAAGCGACAACACTGCCAAGTATCATCAAAATCCATTTAGTGGCTTTCGCCTGAAATTTATATAATTGATTAATATTTTAATCAATTATATAAATGTATATTTTTTCATCTATCCTTAAAAACTTTTGCGTTTATAATAATTAGTAAGACTAGTAGGATAAGTTATATTGATGGTTAAAAAATTTTGTTATGATTAATTGTTTAATATTTTTAGGATCACTATGTATTACTGGAAGAGATAAATAGATTGGCTATAACAAAATATACTGATCTTAAAAATCTCACTGTCAATTTGGCTAAGACTTTGAATGAATATAATGAAATGTGTAAGTTATTTTTTATTTCTACTAAAATGACTGACCCATTAAATATTGTTCTGGCTTTCTGGCATCACTAAAGGGTATAAAAATAGATTTCGACCTACATAGGTACAGATCTATGAACAAATGAAATTTTATGAAAATCTGTCAAACTGTTTCTGAGGAGTAAAGTAACTAACACTGCCACAAGAATACTATATAATAAAATAACAATATATACATGTAATTCTGATTATACTAATATATGTAATTTTTCATTTTCTCTAAATTTATTTCAGATGTAACCATCCTCAAACCACTTTTATCACAAATTGACGACATTGACGCTCAGGTGACTCAGTTTGAGGCGAGTGCTTATAGTTTGGATAGCTACACAAAGCAACTTAAAGCGAGATTCAAGGAACTTGAAGAAAAATAATGAAAAAAAAAAATTTTGTTCCTAAAAACAAAAATTACACCTTAGTTAAGATTTTAGACTGCAAATTATAGATATATTACATTTCAAGACATGTTATTTGTAAAAGAATTCATTTATATTATAAATAAGTTTAAGATAAAATTAAAATGGCAATACATAATTTGATTGATAATTAATTAATGATACAAATATTGATACTGCTTTTTAATGATTAAACAATAGATTATTCATTTATTATTATATATTCAACTTAATTCTTCAACCTTAAACATAGTGCTTTACGCTTTATAAACATACATAATTTTTTACATTATAGCCTATCAAAGATAATTGTATAATAAAAATTAGTAATTATAAAATTATTTATTATAAAGAACAAATAAATGAAGTGAATTCCAGTTAGTTAATACTGTTGTTTTATTTGAACCAGAAAATTTGATAAATTATGTATTAGTGCTATGAAAAGTAAGAACTTTGAGTATAAATATCTAATCTAATATCTTTAAACGAGCAATTCTTGTGTATATATATATATATATATATATATATATATATATATATATATATATATAATTGAAATCTCGGAATCGGCTCCAACGATTTTCATGAAATTTAGTATATAGGGGGTTTCGGGGGCGATAAATCGATCTAGCTAGGAATTTTTTTTAGAAAATGTCATATTCGTGTTTTATTCGTGTTTTTTTTTCCTGACATCTATTGGTGAATAATAATACTATTTTGCTTCGTAGAAAGCTGGACAACTGAAATAACACATAGGCACTTTTTATACCGATATTCCTACGGGATACGGACTTACGCGGTTTCAACCGCGGGTCACAGCTAGTGTAAGATTAACATAAGGAAAAATTTTATCTCTCTACTTAATGAAAAATGGCAAACTCGTCTGACGTCACCGTCAGTCGGCCATACGAAGATGTGATTTTTTTTTTCACTTACAATAACAAGTAAGGTGACAGATCGGATATATGAGTATTATAGAAATAGGTCAGGAGGTGAAGTTGCCCCCATACCTCTGCGACTTTCAGAATTCTATATGCTATAAGATAAATTCCTGTTATGTCTCCGATCCTAAGCGTCCAGAGTTTTAAGTAAATATGCCCATTCAAATTCGTTAAAATCGAGTTGAAATAATAAAAGCTTAAACAAATGTATGTAGAGTTCACGTTTCATACAATAATTACCAAGTGTACTAAAATCTAAATATCTGATAGACCTTTATACATAAGAGACTTATGTTCTAATTGTGCTCTACCTTGTCGATATTCTTGCGTAAAATACACAAACACACATCCACAATCAACACAAACATTGTTGCGGTATTTTTTACATGTGAGAATTACCAGTCTTTTTACAACCTTTAACAGTTATAGTTTCATCTGTCTCAAATTTATTGCTCATAGTTAGCGTTTGGAAATTAAGGATATTTCTGCATTTAACGTTCGCAACGTTAGATTAATTTTGTAATCAGTCAATGCAGAACCATCCTGGTAAGATCCAAGTCCTTTGAGCTATGTTACCTTTTTATCAACATTATATCTTAGACTTAAGACTTGTAATGCGGACCTTTCCCTTGTAATTTGCAAAATTTTTCATTACTGCTCTGCTTTTATCGCCGGTAGATTTATGTTGTTAAGCAAATATAATTATCTACCACGAATATTTTTTAATTCTATCCACTATTTCCTAAGATTAGCGCCTTCAACGAAATAAGAAAAGTGTTCAGCTTTATAATATTAGTACATATTTTAGTTAGACCTAAACTATACTAACAATATAAAAGTGAGCCATTCCTGTACATTGGCAAAGATAGGACCTCTACAAATGCTTTGCCCTTCTTTTAAAGGATAAGGAAAGGATTAACTGGACTGGGAAGGACGAGCCTCCTACTCATCGCACGGAACACAGTGTGAGTACCTATCAGTAGGAGTAGAATTAAAATCCGTTAATTTAGTTAAAAAAAGGTATCAATTTTTTTTTTGCACCTAACGTTATAGGTAGGTAATTTAATTACATTTGTGAACTAAATTTTGAATACCGAATATGTAGGTACATCGAATTCAAAAAAAATATTTTCAATTTAATTTCGATTGTTAACAAAAAAACAAGACTTCTACACTATGAGTGTTATGTAAGAATGATTTGATCGAACTGATCTAAACTGTTATTAGAACTGAGACCGACCGCTAATGATGTGGTCGGTCACGTGTAGAACAGGCGTTGCATGAGTGCGTATCTAATTAAAATTATATTTTAATGAATAGTTACGTCACATAATTTTAAGATAACTACTATGCTTTAATACTGAAAGCTTAACAGTTAATAATCTTCAGTAATGTATGTCGTTATATCAAGCAAAAAATTCAGTTAATACAAACCTCTATCCCACAGTTCAAGAGATTGTGGCGGTAAAAGTTAAAGGTATAGAATTATTTGCTTGTTTTGCTACTTTATGTAATAAATAACATTAGATTAGATGTTGATAAAAGCGATTGTTACAGAACAGTAATGGGACATGCCAGAGAGGTAGATGTTTTTTTCAAGTTAAACATTAAAATAATATTATGACTAAACTAACCTTATTTAAGTTGTGGAATCTATTGACAAGAAAGTATACATTATTATTATTACATAATATATGTGATATTTCAAGCTAACTTTTATAAAATGTATGATATTTTGTTGAAGCCGTCGATAGTCTCTCTAAATGTAGAATGATCCATATGTCATATACGGTTCAGGTCCTTTTTTATTTACGAAAGTGTGTATCATGTCAAAAGTAGACATGAGGCATTTTATAAAATTGTTGTGCAATTTTATCTAAGACAAAAAAGTAAACTGACTTAAAACCTCAAATAGGCATTAAATAAATAAATATAGTTATTGTTCAATGCCAACCCGCACTTGGCCGGCGTGGTGGATTATGGCCTGAACTCATAGGAAGCCTCATAGAGCGCCTTGTGTCCCAACAGTGGGAATATATATAGGCTGATGATGATTGTTAAATCAAGCCGGTACTAACGACTTGTAGGTTGAAGATAAGTATTGAGTACAAGTAGTACCTACCTAGTACTTTCTACATAAATATCTACTACCTAATTAACGTTTATAATAATTAACCTATTTTTATAATTATTGTATATTCTGGTTTGGAAGACGAATGAATGGTTTGTTTTAAAAATGAGTTATTTAAAAAATCAAGTCTGTCCTTGTGTGTCTGCCTTATACCGTCGAGTAGAGTTTACTGGCTAGAAATCAACCTTGGGTGCATCAGCCATATATTGATGAAATTTATAACAGGCTATTAGGTATATTTAAATCCAAGTACAAAATTTTGTGTCTGTTCTATTCACCGCTAAGTTGTCTTGTTGTGTTACTTTTTCCTCGAATTCCTTGTAATTTCATCCTGACTTGATAAAAAAGGGAATCGGGAGTCCTTTTCAGATCCTTTTTTTTAAATCAATTCACTATTTCCGAAAATATCGTTTTACATACTCAAAATTATATACAGACGAATATAGAACCTCCACCTTTTGTTTTAAAAGTCGTTTCAAAGTGTTTGCACTCGGTTGCGAAAGTTCTTTTATCTTGTATCGAAACCACACAAGTTTCAAGTACACTCAATGACAATTAATACCTCAATGATGTGACCTCACACTTGATCGTTTTCATTAAATTTCACTGGCTGTTGCTAGTATTCTAATGAGGAGAATTAATATTTAAAATTACCATTTTATAGCGTTATATTTTATATCTACCTATTTAAACTCTATCTGCTGCTGTGCCACATTAAGTGCATTTTGTTGAAACTGTAAAATAATATAAACAGTATTATAGAATTGAAAGGAAACACGTTTGTTTTATTTTTTAAGTTTTTATAACAAGTATTAGTTCCAATAAAATTTTACAAGTTCCTTTTGTACAAGTACGGGATAATCTCCGTGACGAACTTAAAAAATTCAGATAATCGTGGCAATAACTGTGGATAGTGCTTTAGAAGATTTTTTAGGGTTTAGTTTCTAGCGAATGGGGCTTGGCTCCCGTCAGATCTGTCAATCCGTGCATCCTGCGCCGTTACGCGACTGACTAGCTTACTTCAGTAGGCAAGTATAGCACAATGGCTATGAGCTTGGGTCTCTTAGAATTTTTGATTCAAAATCGCACTAATAATAATTTTGATAAATTGTAAAAATGTTTTCAAAATATAATCTAATTGACGTTTTGTTACTATCCTCCAAATACTTTCTATTTTAATAAGGTTTCAGTCGCGTTCATTACCTTATTATAAGTTTTTTGCTGACATGTATAATATTACATTACACTGTGTAACAATTAGTTTTTATATTAGACTATTTATCAAGATTAACGTGACTACACTTTTCATACCAAATCATTCTTAATTACTTTCTAGACTTATGCTCGGAGGTATAAATAATGAAAAAAAAACATAAATAATTATTCTAGAAGATCCAAGCTGAACTTTACCTATAAGTAAATTACTAATTCCGAAACAAAGGTAAATCAAACCTTAAAACGTAGTTACTCGCTCTCATTTGGTATGTTTCAATGAGATGAATTAATTAAAGGTCGGATAGGTTCTCAAGACTCATTTTCATTCGTAAGCGTAAATTTAATAAATAATTGAATTAAACTTAAATGTGGTGTTGCTTAGGAACACTTTCCTTTCGTTACAAAAGTATATACATAAATCAACAACACGGAGTGAATGTAAATTTGTGCATATCTGTAAAATGTGGACATTTAGATAAATAATTTAGATATTTAAGTTTCATATTGTGCGTAAAATCAGATGCAATACCTTCGTCGTAATTTATTTGTGCGATAACTATTGAACGAAGTGAGAGAATTAAAAAAAAAACATTTGTTAAAGAATGTGTTGCTTGATTAAACCCATGGGACATCATTGTGAACGAGCTTTTGTTTGGCTCTATTCATATAATGAGTACATAACTATATTATTTAAAAATATTAAATATATGGCAACATATAGTTGTGCAAAACAGATTAGGAAATAATGTTATACAACAAAGGCAAACGGACCATAAATAAATGTTCTTACATTTACTAGATTCTCTCTTTTTACACAACTATTCAAATAATTATTTACAGTATACCTCGCATATATCAATCAGTCATCGTAAGGACGCATGTCTAGTCACACATTTTAGGCCGTGTTACCTTTACCGATCACGACAGGCTAACCAGCCTTCAAGTCTCTTCGAATTGAGCAGTTAGGAGATACACGGATAGACAGACGTCAACTACAACCCTGTAGTAACTAGTGAACCCTAGCTAATAAATAATTAAACATTTTTCGTCTTCTAGGGGCGTACTAGGTTTAAAAGCTTTACATTCTTAAAAGTTTTCACAATTTGTATAACTTACCATACTCTATTTTTCCTCAATCGAAATTAATACGATTTTTATTATTATCTCTTAATAACTACAACTTAAAAAATCTACTTGCACGTGATAAAATAATATATTTTTAACATTAATAATTGCGCAAAATGTTTGAAATCAACGCGATAGATAACATAATCGTAAAGTAAAAAATAAATTATCTATGATCAATTCCCGCAACTGCTATAAATAATATCTCCCGACCTGAATAATATTTTATTTATAGGTACTGTTAATACAATATTTATAATTATGTTCGCCATTTTAGATATGACATTAAATTACCATTAAGTATAACAATAATAATCATGAGCAAAAAGAGAATAAAAACTTTCGTAAAATAATACAATCATTTATAAAAATCAACAATATAATATTATTATAGTCACAGCATGTATGTACATTGTATTCTTGTACATGTCAGTGACAATAATCATAACTTGTATCGTTTCTGTAAGCACTAGAGCATCGGTACTTTTGTTGGCGAAATACGAGATACCTATTGGAACCTGTATTCTTGGTACTTTCCACGAACACAAATCATATTTATTAAGTATTTTAATCTGTGCAGTTTTGACAAATGTTTGAAAGTGATCTTTACCGACCCACAACAGGTAGGTACCTACCTACTTAGCTTACATTTTGTTGGTAGCTAATTAAAAGTTCGAGGCTTAGGTACACGTTGCAAGCCTTGGAAACTTATTGACTTTATAGATCACTGACGGGAATTTTTAATTAACCAGCTCTAATGAATAGATGTACATTATACTAAATAGTAATTTTCCAGGAAGAATATCAATATTTTTAACCACGATGTGATATTTTCATCATATCTCGTATTTCTTTCTTAAATTACGGTAAAGTGACTTATTAGGTACAATATTAATAGTAGGTATTTTACTTAGGAATGAAGACATATAATATCTTATGTAAACAGGATGAATTAAAAATTAAAGTGATTAATAAATGATAATTTGGGAAACCATACAGAGAAATATTATTTGGTTGTATTTAATTTAGTTCAAATTTGCTAGTGACACGTGATTGCAGAAATAAATTACATATTTTTTAATATGTTATTTATATCATAGTATATTCAGGAGTATATACATTGTCCTTTCTATTTATCGTTATAGTATTGAATGTACCGAAAATACTGTGGCTGCAAAACAGTACCGACACCGGTCCTTGGCAGTTACCGGGATGCATGCTCTAGTAAGCACATGTACTCGTCGTACCCATTTTACATTATAATTTATTTATTTTAACTTTACGAATTTCTTGGCATAATATTATGACATCGTATGCGTTCTAGCATACCCGAATACAAATCTACAATCAATACAATCATCCTTTATTTAATTTTTAGTCTCGTTGTTGATTTTTTTCTTCTTTAATAAAATCTCTTGTAATACTTCCGTACACAGTATGACATTCCGACCGCACTCTTTCAGAAATCTACAAAATATCAGAAGATGATTTCGTAGATTGTAACTGTTTGAACACCTATCTTTCCAGATCTCTTCCTAAATCTCTTCAAAATATTCAATTTTATCTAATCTTCATTCTTAGTAAAATTTCTTGAAGATCTAATTAAAATGGGTACAAGAAACCGATGATACTTTACATGGTACCTCGGTATGCATTTCACAAATTATGTCATAAAATGACAGACTAAAGAACTAGGTATGTTAACTTTATGCCGTGACTTATAGACTAGCTTCGTTTTATTAACCTAATCACATCAATTTAGAACATTTGTTGTGTGGTAGTGATAGAGGCACGGCCCACCGCTTGACGCTTGAGTCCATGAAACAAGAAGTTGGCGGCGGCCTTGATCGGCGCAACTAGAGGTGCACGCGCAGTGGTCTCCCATTGTCAGACGTTGCCGGTGGCAGGGAACCTCGGGGGCGGCAGCGGCGGAGGGGGCCGCCCCGCCTCCCCCCCAGCCGACGACTGCTCCGACACTGCAAACCAACATACTTTATCTATCACTAATCATCTGCCTGATCGATTGCTAGTCAAAGCACGACTGAGCACCAATATCTCTAATTTTCCAAAAATGTAGTAATTCCAAACCTATTAACTGTCAACCACTTATTATCATTGAAATACCTAAAGCTATGTCATTAAATCGCAGGTGTTGTAAAGGAATTTCTAACACATTTCTTAAACAATAAATATTAAATAACATGCATCAGTAAAACAATCCTTACTTAAACATAAACATAATCCATCGTTATACCTCATGTTATAATCAAATCCAAACAAAGGGAACGAGGCAAATCGGTGGGTAAATAGTGAAAAGCATGAATTTCAGTGCTCAGAATTAGTCAAATATTGTGTCTGTGTTTTAATGTATGATGTTGATGATTACGTAATTTCCTAATTGCTGACAGGTAAAATATTGCAAGTATAGCAAAATGAATGTTACAGAGTCAACAATTGAAGTAAAAGTGATCAGTATGATGAACCAATAAGGTACAATAGCTACGATGTACTCGAGTAGATTTCAATTTGTGGTAGACCAACTAGCGAAGTAAAGAATAGTTAGTCTATAAGTGGTTCTCACGTGAATCATGTTTTTCGTCGACGGGGGCTGGTGGCGGCGGCGGCGGCAACTGTTGTTCCAATGCGTTCACGCAATTCATCATGCTTCCATAGAGCCGGCTGTCGCGGAAACTGTCCCTGTACACACACCCATCACGGTCACACCCACGACGACCCATCCGCTAACTACTTCTTACGTTTATCACACAACAAAATTCTAAGCTGTATTTTTTCCATACGAAGTCCCCAATCAAGTCGTTTAATTCGATGAAGTGGGCGGAATAATATATATTCTAAACGATTAAGTAATGATTAACACACTACTCTCAATAAAAATATACACAATTCCTTTGAAATAATATGGTGTGTTTATAGGTATATCGTTGCTATTAAAAATCTACAATTAATTGTAGGGTTATTATTTTTAAATGAAACCTATCCTTGAATTAAATTTATTTCAATGTATAATAATTAATTAATTATAATTATTTCAATGCAGTATTTTCAAACGCGAAATATATAATATATCTTTTCCCGCCTCATCACGTTTTTTTTTCAATTCCGTTTTATACTATTTAATATTCTACATTTCAAAAATTCGCGTTGCATATTGTAATTATTTAATGTATCATATATTTTTTTTTATTTTAAGCATTTTTCACCGGATCCATACAATTTAAACTATTTTGTTTACATGCATCTGTTCGTTTACCTACATTCATAAAGTTTGGAACTCTGTATAGGTTATGTTCCCCAGCTTAGGTCTTGTCACAGGGGTGGAAGTTAATGTACAGTAAATTACACACGATATTCACATTAGCTTAGAAGAAAAACCACACGTGCAACGCGTGCGCATGGTTATGGTTTCATGATGACGTGCCGAATAAATTAGACATGAAGTGTAAAAACATCAATGTAGGTGATGTTGAGTGACGAACACAGGATGTGCACGTTACAAACAATTTTATAAAAAATACGTTACATCATTCCTAACAACACTTACCTGCCGTTCGAATTCCGGAACAATGCTAAAATTTCCTCAAAGGTCTTATTTTTTGTTTCAGGAACTTTTTTATACGTAAATATCCAAAAAATTGCAAGGAATACACTAAAAGGCAGGAATGTATAGTTTTCCAGAAGAGCCTGTAAAGAAATAGTTCAGATATAGCTCAAATTTATTTTATTTCATTCTTGATAAGCAATACATATTTACGAGAGATATTTTCATTACCTTCATGCTCGGAAAGCCGATTCCAACAACGAAATTGGCCATCCAATTAACTAAAACGGCGATAGCCATTGCACTCGGCCGTGGCCCTTGTGAGAAAAGTTCGGCAGTGATCAACCAGGGTATGGAGCCGGGGCCCACGGCGAAAAATACTACGAAGCTCAGCGTTGACACCACGGACAGGTAGCTCATCCAGTCTATCATTTCCTGCACATAGCCGAAAAACTCCTATCAGGGGATAGAATAATAGTTCTTTCCTGTAACCGACCGGGGCCGAAAACGACACCTAAACATAAATGTGATCACACACTTGTCTGTCTGTGTATGTCTGTTCTAAGTTCAATTATAGTTTGACTGATTTGATGCGGTGTTACCACATAGTGCTAGTAGAGCTGTGAAAAAAGGAGAAATGTTTTGAAAAAGCGAATTCCAGAAAGAATAAACTGTGCTATTATTCAGCTGAGTGAAATGAACCAGTTTAGTCTATTGGCTGTATTGCATTTGCTATAGTGAGTGCTTTCTGCTTTTGAGCAGCTTTGTGTAGGAATCTATCCTCGAGAGTCGCGTGCGCCAGAGCTCTTCGTGATTTATTTATACTTCATAAATGTCTGTCATTGTTGTTTGTGTTGTGAACAAAAAAGTGTTTGGTGCTGTATGAATGATGTACCTAACATTGTTTTTGTCAAATGTTTTATATGTACAACGCTTTCCTATAGAGAGTCCGGTTTCGGAAACAGGAAAGTCGTAGTAAGGGGGAGGGGGAAACTACTGCAAAGCAAAAGCAAAAAAACACTTTATTTGAAATGAAAAACTCATGGTACAATCGATCGTACATGCTACAATGAAGAAAAGGATTACTAAATATGAAAGAATTAAGGGCATAGAAAATACAATTCTTTATTTTAAGCATATCTGTATGATTCTAGCAAGACATAATCAATTGATGGATCTTACGTTGAAGTTCTAAAACTGTGTATTGTAAGTTACATAAACATTGTGAATGAAAATTATTATTATTAACGGATTTTAAAATAAGAAAAAATTTAGATTAAATAATGAAGGGAGATATAGATGAATGAATAGAAAAATACAGATTTAAATGGTAAAAAGAAAGCCATGTTCAAATAAGCGTGCGAAGCAGAAATTAGTAGTAGGTGAACATAGGAATTGGTTTATTGACACTATTTTTAATGATACACTAATTATTGATTTATAGAAAAAAAGTGTCGAGTAACCAATCCCGTCCTTAAACTAAACTATATCTATATTTGAGTTGATCTGGGTTTGAAGTACAAATTTAAAAATTTTCATTCTTGTCATACTTTTTGCATTATTCACACCCAGAAAAGATTGTATATCTCAATCAGCAGAATCTCACATGTCCTCGCAATTAAGGAAGCTTTTGAAAACGAATATTTCATTTTAAAGACGACATTCTCATCCAATACACTGTTCTATATTTTCTGTTATACATCTATAAAAAATCAAGGCTTTTTTATTTGAAATATCTTTCATCGTACTCTATTTACTATGATCGAAATTCAGCACAAGAAAATAACCTTTTTAACAAAATTTCCAGTTAAACCGAGAAACGAGCGAATGTTTTCATAACTCTTCAAATAAAGTTTTAATTGAACCTATGAAATACGGTAAATGGTTCGTCGATAGTTGACGGCTCGTGCTATTTTGCTTATTCGGAAATAATCGAAGTAACCTTTCTTGGTACATCCGATACAAGTCAACACTCAACAGTCAGGTGACGTTGCATGTTAGATATACCTAGATATTGTTATGCTACCTTCTAACTTAAATTAGAATAAGTTCAGATGCGACGGAAATTGCTCGGCATGTCCTAGATTCTGCTTTGTGTCCATTAGGTTGCTATATATTCATTGCTATTTTTGTTAATTTATGGAGCTGAATTGAGTCGAATTTAGCGAAGAGTATTTCTGGTATATCTGAATTTTAAATTGTCTTGAACTTGAAATAACATTCTAAATTTGAAAATCCAATTTTGTACATTTTAAATCGAAAAATGTAACACAATGGGATATTCACAAGCGCCGGAGGATGGAGCTAAAGTTAAACTCTATTGCCATAAAACGTTTTAATACATTTTTATTTTTAAAATCGGAAGTGAAATATCTGTCAATGTATTTTTAATAATGTGATTTAAACAAACCCATAAGTTTCTTTGTTAATTTATAATTTAAACATCAATCCTCTCTCTTACAGCTTACTAGAATTTAGAATAAACAAGTCACTATTTTATTTAATATCTGTATTATTTATTTAATAACACCTATAACCTATCGTTAATTAGCACCTGCGTTTCAATCGTAAATTAAATCTGTATTAAACACACCTTTATGAGGAAAGAGATGGTGATGAAGATAGAGAAGATGAACATGCCACCAAGGCCATAAAGGTGAAGGGTTCGCCGTCCGGTGCGGTCCATGAGGGGCAAGGATACAAGAGTCATTCCCACCATAATAGCTCCGATTCCCATGGTAGCAAACTTTGCTGACTCCTCGGTCAGGCCCGATGAGGTGAACAGCGAGGTTGAATAGTAAAACACCTTAAATTGAATATAATGATTTAACATCTTGAATCACGAAACCTTAAAACATTATAAAGCTCAAAGTTTACCGCATTGATTCCGCTAAGCTGTTGTGATAGTTGCATCACAACACCAATAAGCAAGGGGGCACGGAGAGTTGGTGAACAAAGCAATTCCCTCATCGATATTGAAGCCTCTGCTTGTTGGGCTCTCTCTTCAGCGCGCATTTCTTCTATGTCTTCTTCTACCTAATATTAACAATCGAAATCATGTCTTCCCTCAATTTGTAAAGGACGTATGAAAAATTGTAGCAAATGTTACAATTATATAAACAGACCTGATTGCTAGCCCGTAGTCTTCTCAAAGCTCTTCGTGCCTCCTCTTCCCACTGTCGGGTTATTAGCAGATAGCGAGGTGATTCGGGACATGCAGGTAATAGCAACAGTTGCAGAATTGCAGGACAAACAGCAAGACCTATAAATTGCACGTAAAATTAAAGTTAAAGAAAATCCTAACAAAAGTAAAGAAAAGATTAAAGTGAATAATTCTTAAAAAAATGCGTTACCCAGTAAGATTGGCCACCCATCATCCGTGCCAAGAATTTGTTCGATGCCAAGAACTTGCGATAGGAGTAATCCTACTGTGACCGCTAGCTGGTTCACTGTTCCTAGGCCACCGCGAAGATTCAAGGGTGCAATTTCAGATATGTACATGGGCACTAATGACGTATTGAGTCCTGGAAATATTTCCCTTAGTTGTAATGCAATCAAAACTGGTAAAGTTAAAATATTCAGTATTCTAAATTCAAGATCTCTTTTTTAAAACTGAATTGTATTAAAGAAGGTTAATGATTTTATACTATCATCAATAGTTCTACCGCTTCTATCTTATTTTCAACAAATCTACTGACGAGTACCTATTAAGGCAATGTGAGTATAATTTAGTTCATAATTATATAACGAAGTGTAATATAACATTTCGTACCAATAAGTAAGTATTGTGGAGTGGGATCTATTGAATTGTGACAATTTCGCTTAATTAATGAAAGGGGATATAACTATAACATATATGTAATTACCGCAATTGACGCCGATGATGAATCTACCGAAAAAGAGCATTTCATAACAATGTGATATTTTCGTGAAGCCCATGAGACTTGCGCCACTGATACCCAGAATATTATTGAGCAACAATCCACCTTTCCTGTTTATAAAAGTAAATTAGTATTGCATTCGATTTCTAAAATAATAACAATTCTACAGTCATAGGTTACTCAATCAGCATAAAAATATACCTTCCAAAACGGTTTGCGA
The DNA here is from genome assembly GCF_012273895.1 of Zerene cesonia. Taxonomy (NCBI): domain Eukaryota; kingdom Metazoa; phylum Arthropoda; class Insecta; order Lepidoptera; family Pieridae; genus Zerene; species Zerene cesonia. Next base: position 6,504,606 of record NC_052122.1, on the reverse strand, counting down.
TCATTCCACCTGAAAATCCACCGAGCATGCCACCAATTGCAAAAATGCTCACTGCGATAGAATACAGTCTGTTGACGGCGTCTTCGTGGATGTCCTTGCCATAACGGTCCTTGTACACGTCCTTCATAAAGTTCTCGATATTCTGTAGGTACGTGATTGTAAACTAGGTCATATGACTTTTATTTGCATGACATTTGATAACTATGTCAGTCGCTAAAAATATGCAAACAATTTTGATTCAAGCAAAGTTGTGCCCTATTCCGGTGTAGTTAATTTTGTCTACAAAATTGAATTTCATTTTTAATAAAATTGCTCGAGTATCCGTTACTGGAAAATCATACAAAACACAAGGTATGTTTTTGAATACGAACGATATTTCTTATAAACTTATTTATTTTTCAATTACTCGTGTGACTGATCAGTTTTAAATTGGTTTCGTGAAATATGATACCTACCTAAATTTGAGTGAAATGAAGACTACAAGATGAAAGTCCATCTTTTCTTAAAATACTTATATTAAAAATAATAAGGCACGCTTTCGATGGATGCCAGATTGTTATAATTATAACAAGATACAATTTGCAAACTGTACTTTGGAAAAAGCAGTGAAAAAAATGATTCTGCTTTTTTGATTAAGTACTTTTTTAACAGCGATAAACTACTTAAAACCGGTTCCCATTTTAAATATGGAAAATATAATTCAACTCTTTGTATGTAAATAACATTATACCTAATATATTTTCAGTATGCAACCGTAGCAATGTTTCAACTTTCCATTGGTTTATTGTATCGTTTATGAAAATATCGTTCACTGAAATGAATTCCTTTGTTTCACGAGACTTACGTTTAATAAATTTTTAACGAGAATATGAACCGATTGTATGCTGAGTATAATAGTATGTACATACGTATTGTTTAATCTTATAAATATCATTTTACAGGTAAAGTAATTTAATATAATAATGCATTGTGAACGAAGCTGTTGTTTAATTAAAAACTGAAAATATTCCTCGAATCAATTACTGCATATACATGCTCGAAGATTAAAATGTGAAATTGTGAATGAATACTGAGAAAAGCACTATGGAACTTTATTAAATATTGATTTAACTTTTTGACTTCAGGTATTTAAACTTATTAATTACCATCCTGTGTGTTATTGTTATAAACATATTATAAATAATAATCTTCTGAGGAATGAAGTTATAAATAAAAATATTGGGGATTTCTCACTCTGCCAGGAGCGTTGATGACGCCAGTGTTGTAACCAAATTGCAGCATTCCGAGCACTGCAGCCAAGATGGCGTAGGACAGGAAGAATGTTAGCCCCTGCGTAAAATTAATATTAATAACATACTGCCTTTAAATAAAACTTATATAAGTTTAAAAGTCTAGTATAGCTGTGAAATAAAACGCACACTAAACGCCTCGATCTCGTGCAAGAATACCGATGTAGACGCACAAAAACTAAGATAATAAGAAACTCTAAATAAACTAAAACAAACTATCAATCGATACTTGATTGGTCGCTTATAGAAGCATTCGAATACCCATATTTTAAGTTGAATTGTACTTCGATTCGGTCCACAATAATGACGGATATGAATGCGCCTGTCCTATGCAAGTGGTTCTAAGTCATCAAATCAATTCGTTTGTCTGGAGGATCTCGTTAAAAGTGGATATACCTCTTGTAGCTGACAACAAAATTCCTTACAAAATAAAGTACTTCAAAACGTGAAGTGATATAAAAGAGTCGCTCGGTAGTCTCGCTTGCGCAAAGAGTTGAAAACATTGCTGAGAGCAAGTTGAACAAGTGACGCCCAACAGGGAAACTAAGTTTAACTAGTGCTCGTTATAAATTTAGTATTTTCTTTAAATATCAGGTTACATAAGAAACCTGTCATAACTATTGGCGTGTTCTTCGACAGGCAGATGTAAAATTATTTCTTTAAAGCAAAAAAAAAAAAATACAAAATTCGTACGTCAAATAGATAAGCTCTTTAAATTATATTCAAGTTACGGGTTAAGTTTACGTTGTCCAGGTACGCTGAAAGTAAATCCGTGATCTGAACATTAGACATTATAGATAATTTCTAAGCATTTTTATATATTCATTCATACTTAACGTCTTGTACTCACAAGAGATTATTATCGCGTAATGATAAAAATCTTCGACGGAGTCGCGATGTTATATAAATACGCTTGTGGCTTTAATTACTTTAATTTTATGGGAAATCTTGTAGAATCATCGTTAAAAGATCAATTCAACTTATAAATGAAATGGCCAATTCCATTATTATTCTTTGCTATAATTCTGTAACGAGTGTAAAGAACACTTAACAAATAAATGCATGTTTTGCTTTCAAACAAAAAACATTTTTAATGAATTAGCAGCCTGGAGATTATAACGATCAACGGATGAACGTTAGTTGTTTATTTATCGTTCAATATGGATGAGTGTGTTGATGTTAGTTTTTAATACCATCCAGTTTTGTTTATCAACAATATCTCTAAATACCAGCAATATGAAAGGATCAAATAGTTTATTGATAATAAAACGAAAAGCACGTTATTGCCGTGTACTCGTGAAGCTTTATCTAGATTAATATACTCCAATAAATTTGATTGCTAAAATTGAACTAGGGGTGGCGGACTCGGTATTATGTATCGCTATTTATAACGACTAAACTGATAATAATTTAATGTTGCTTTCTGGTAGCTTCACTCGCATTATATCCGGATATAACCTTTGTGCTATTCAAACTCTATAATGTTTGAAGCGAATCTCATATAAATTCGATCAGTGCTTTTTTGTCAAAGAGAAACATTAAATCATACGTTCGTATTTTTGCTTTGATCTTAAAAACGTTCGCGATTATAATTTTAAAAGGATGCAAAATAAAAATTACATTTGTAATGCAATTTAGTTATTTTCTTAAGTCTCATAGGTATTTATTTTTGCGGACATCACATTACCTTGAATACTGGTCATAATTATTACAAAAGTTAATTATGGGATAGCCATTTGCCATTCGTATTGATTTACTACTTCCATTAATAAGTTATTCATCGAATGAATGTTAATACAACGATTCGGTCTTGAATTTAATTTAGAACTAAGTTAAATACCGAAGTTTATCGTTTATTTTACAAAGAAAAAATTGTGTCATTAATTTTAATTGACTATAATTTACATCATACCGAGGTATATATAGTATTATATTAGCTACTTGTATACGCAAAATTTGTATTATTTCTCTCCATACATACAACAAAAAACAAAATGAAAATGTCTTTTTATGAAGCCATAATGATACATGTTGAGAGTAGGATTACTACCCTAGGTCTATATTTTCTCTTAAGGGGGCATCCATTAATTACGTGGCACCGTGGCAATCGAGGGGAAAGGGGGTGGAATAGAAACTCATTTAATCAGGGGAGACTGGGAATCTCGGCAAATATCACGTTTTGTCTGCTAGGAATGGGAAAAAGTTACGAGGAAATGTTTTAAATCTTTACTGAAATAGTATGGTTAAGCCGTTCACAATTTTTAAAACGATATTTTGTGACTGCGACAAGTTGCTTTGTTAGTTGTGAATAAAAGTATCGAACAATTATTTCATGTTTGTTTAAAGTAAATCCAACGCATTTAAAGAAGTGAATAACGAAAACATTATGTTAAAAAAATGGTGAAATTAGTAGTTGAAAACAGGGGTTTTCAATTGTGAAATTTTAACAAAGATTTTATTATTGTTTGAAAATTATTAGGTTTAATCTTCAAAACGAGATTTCTTTATGGTAGATGCATTCCTTTAATCTTATACAGTGTAATAGTATGCTTTTTCGCCGTCTGGGGCGAATAGGAAATACTCCGCTCGTACCCAAAAAGTAAAGCCTATTACTGAGACTCCGCAGTCCGTCTGTCTGTCTGTCCGTTCGTCTGCCTGTTCGAAAAACTAAGTATTTTCTTATATTTTTCGAGTGCTAATGCTACGACACTAATCTTTTTACATCAATATTGACTTAACTCGAATAAATTTCTAAGAATTTCATTGGCGCTTTGTAAAAATACCTTTCAAAAAGTTGAATTGCAGTTGCATTCTTACTTATAGTTATAGTGAAGCTCTACGACGCATTGCATAAATTCAATTGCGCAATATCAGTGACTCTAGTTCATGTAAAAACTAGTAAAAGTATTAAACAATTTACTCGCAGCCCTGTTATCCATACGAATATTTTAAATAAAAATTTAATTCAGCTTAAAACGATGACAAAATGACGAAATATCTTACTTGTTCCAGCAGTCTGAGCTTCCGCCTCTGAGTGTGTTCTTCAAGCCTGTCCACATATTCTCGCAACTCTTCTATTTCCTCTTTCACCTGTTGCACAGTGTCTAACTCTTGCTTGATGGCAACCATATCTCGTTTCACCTTAACATTTTAACATAAACGTCTATCATCTATCATCTGAACACATTTTAATTGTAGAACATTTATTATCCGTTTAAATAGCCCGAAGTAATAACGAGGTCCGAGAATTTATAGATAATATTAGAAGCTGTTTCCATCCTATTTCATTGCAAAGCTGCTAAGAGTTTTCATTAATCCTCTTAACTTGTTGTGAACTGAAAATGATGAGCTAAATATTGATATTTTAATAAAAATATTTAATTTTTATGTATGTATCAATAAGTACCCTTCTATTATTAAATCATTAAAAGCCACTGTTACGAATAACGTATCTTCTTAGGTAAGATCATAAAATATCCCATTTATTAATCTCAAAGTGTTACTATGTTACACTCATGACACTAACTGAATAGTCATAGTAGACTTCAGTTAGTTACATGGGTGTCCACTGTCACTAACGTAACCTAAGTAATTCTAAGCCACAATGTGTTACTGTCACCATGTTACGGCACGTAACATTTGTATTAGGTTAGAGAGACTACACGGTTGTCTGAAACATAATACGAGAAGCTACATGCGTGGAACGTTATGTCATTCCTTACCTCAGACACTTCGCTTTGACATGATTCAACGCTCTTGGTGAGTTCTTGTAGTTGCGTTCTAATCTCACAGAGTGCGACCGTGGTCTCAAGTTGCCGGTCGCCCCGCTGTAGCTCGTCCAGCTTTGCGGACAGATTCATACTCATCACGCTCACCTGTCTCTGAAGGCTAAATAATATCGTTTAATTACTATGTATTTCGTACAAGACTTGTGCAGTTTGCACATTGTTATTTAAAGGCTAGCTTATCGCCCGCGACTTAACTCGCGCGGAGTGAATATTTTTTGTATTTTGTGGAGATTCGAGAAAGAGGCAGTATGATCTTATTACGATTTTAGAACTAAATAATTAAATTGAGTCTATGAAAACATTTATCACTAACCATTGTTTTAGATTTTAGTGTCTTTGAAACATTCATATTGCATAGGAATTAGCTACCATTTATTTTTAATATTTTTATAGGAAAATGGTTAAGACTTTTTCTGTTCGAAACTATCGAAATTATTAGTTATGAGTAATTCTTGTTAGAATCAACAATCAATTAACGAATTGTTAAAAAGTGCTCTAATTTTACATACAACAATTGTGTTTAAATATAAGTAACTAATACATCTAGGCTATGCTGTTACCTCAAATTCTAGGTATTTTATTATTTAATTACAAATACTAATTAATTTATTTTTTATAATTATAAAGATTGTGCTTCGATAATTTTGGAGATCAGTTTAAGCGACGTGATATCTTAGCATTTTAGATTTTATCAAAGTAAATCAGAAATTTAAGATATAAATATACAAACTTTGATTTAGCTAACTCCATTGACGTACTTTAAAAAAATAATAGAGTAGGTAGAGTTTTGGTTCAGACATAACTCAGCGCGTTTCTGAGCTATATGTATATCATACGTCAAAACTGATACATCAAGCGAAAAATTTAAATGTTCAATCATTTTGTAACTAAATAATAAAAAATAAAAAATATCCTGTTTTTTCCGTTTATTACATCATAATCAAATTAATCTAAATATTTAAAGAACTTTTTACGAGTACTGAATATAAAAATATATACAAAACTATATAAGCTATATAATGATATAATAAATTTATAATTATTGTACTTATAAGTAAATAATGTTACTAATGTTAGGCACGTTAATAGAAAGAATTATATTAACTATTATTAAAACACATACACACCCACTCATATAAAAAAATTAAAAAGTACATTACGAGAAGATATGTATAGTTTTCTATATTCAAATTGTATTACGATATGCGCTAAATGAATAAACGTGATAATGATATCTGAAAATAAGCGTCGAAAAAATTTATATGCTTTTAGTATACATTTATTTCATATTCTTCATAAATTCCTAAACACTGGTACATTATTTAATGCAAAACCAATTATTCATATATTATTACCCTTGTAAATTAAAGTTCTGTTAATAAATATCGATTATATTTAAAATCTAACGCCAGTTGTACCTACAGGTACGTATCTATAACAAACATTTAAAAGTAAAGTAAAATACTATTCTCAAATTGTATTTCAAATGGGCTTTTTTTCCTGTTTCAATGTAAATAAAAGTACGTTTGATATAAAAACAATTTATACATCAAAGGAGATCTATAAACCGAATACAGAAGTATCGCAATAATTTTTGTCTGTGTTTTTGACGGCATTTTATTTTATATCTCATTGGGCTAATGATTATCGCATATTTGTGTGAGAGTGTATTTTTTTTTTCAAACGCATATTTTATGTTCATTTATTTAATGAAAAAGCTTTTTTCCATTTTTATGCAAGAATGTTTTTTATAAAGCGATTACTATGTTTATATATAATTAATATACACATTTTCTTTTACCTACATTATGATATTTAATAATTGTTAAGTTTCTTCTGTAACAAGCTAACTTAAAAACCACTTAAAACAATGTATTCCTACTTAATAAGTATTTAATTTAAGGACGAGCCATATGTGATTCCTTGGAAGGCGTAAAAATATAATATCTACCTATATATTTTAACTCAATTGAAGACAAATTAGTTGTTGAGAGTCTATAGGCCTTTATTCCATTTTATGAGAGTATGTTGCATGAATCGAGCCGTAACAATGTTTGTTAATTAGTCAAAGGAGACCGCGCTGAATAGTTTGTGTCTGTAGATATTGTACAAAGGATATTCCTAGTCTAAAGGTAAATTATATTAACGTAATAATAGAAGTTGTACCTATTCGTAAACTAAATAGATACACTATAATATAACACACAACACCGTCACACACATGCAAGCGACCCTACATTGAGAGATCAGTAAAATAATATTGGTAAAACAGGGATCAAGGTGTAAGCAAAAACGCTGTGCTCGACTCGGTGTCAAAGCAACACAGGTCATGGCCATTGTATCTAATGTTCGTAAGTACGGTGAACTATCGTTCGATGTCATGAAGTAAGATAAAGTGGATGATGGTTAAGACGCCGCGAATTGCATCAGTTTAATATCTGTAATATAAGATACTTGGGATGCAAAGCCAAGGTGAAATGTGTATAGAAACATCGACACACAGATTTTCATGAATCGACAATGCAATGAAGCCAGTTATAAAGGCGGAAAGCTAATGTTTTCGACATTTCTCTAGGGTGACACGTACCTAAGTAGAAGTTCCCTGAGTGTCGCCTCGTCCTCCTCCGTCGGCGCATATCGTGTCAGCTTGCCGCCGGCCTCGCGGCCCACATGTTCCGGTACCACTGTATCAAAAGCCTCGTTTATTCTACTATATGCTGTCGAAAGCTGCTCCTATGCACCATTACAATCCGATGATATGCTACCACGGCATGGCTCGAAACGGACACGATAAATAATTGACTAGTAACGGCTAGTATTTTTTGTTTGATTTTACGCATTTAGAAATTAAACACTTTGTAACGGATTTTAAACATTATTAATTCATTATAATATCATTTATCCCGCTGTTTCAAACGTGGCCCCGTGATCATACGCTCGCTGTAAAATATTCTAAAAGTCTAAACCGTCGTCATTAAAAGAAGGTATTTATATTCCAATAAGAGATTTCATGGAATAACCGACGAGTTTATTTTGGACTAATTCTTATCCACGGGCATTCACCTAAAATTGGAAAAATAGTATACCTATATATATCTTTACACGATACACTTAATGAAATTTTCATGTTATATTTTTTTAAACGGAGTGTTTTTTTTATATGTATATCAGGTAGAGAGACCCCTTTGAGTAAGTAAATCATAAGGGTTAGTATTCACATTGCGTACAAAAAAAATTCAGTGATGTACATATTGCTTATTAATCGGAAAATCCCTACGAAACATAAAACCGAACAAACGTTATCACCGTACTGCCAATTAGCGCCAATGGCCACGACGAAAACAAAATAAAAAAAAATCGCGTAGGTACAGAAACAATTTTGATAACATGACATTCAAATCAGAAATAATTCAAATAATTGCAATGACTTCATGGGTGTAGACAGGATACCTGGCTGACTCGAGTAATGAAAAGTTTAATTATATGCAAAATGAATGCGAATTTTTTACAAATAAAAGCTTTTATAACATAAAAAAAGTTTGTATTCTTTATAATACAAAACAATAATTCAGTTGCAGTGATGCAGTGATGCATTTATCGTTAAATTAACATAATATGCAAAGCATGATAGCTATAATCACCAGTGTAACCAACAATTAATGGCACAATATATAACTTTAAAAACTTAAATTAAAGGCAACTCAAAACGAAAACTTATAAAATGTTACATGTACAACAACATTATGGAGTATGCAAATCATTAATGAAATATCATATAATTGATGATTTATACAGAAAATGCCTTAGCGATGACAGCAGTAGATAAGGTAATACTAATAATATAATATAATACCTATAAATTAACCTACTTATTTTATATAACATTGGTTCATTTTATCCCTGCCTTTATTCAAAGTACAAATGTGTGTTTCGACATTTATCATTTCACCTATCGATCATTAAAAAAGGTGAAAATTGAATTTGTACGCCTAAATTTAGAAGATCTCCAAAGTTTCTCCTATGATGGATGGGAATTATCGCAAATTATTTACCTTCTAACATTATCGAACGTAAATACCTTTTATGCATACATCTTGTTAATAATTGAGGTGTAGAAACTGAACTTCACTTACGTACCGTAAATCAAATACATTCATTTACCTGAAATTTGGTCTACTGGTGAGTAAAGCGGGGGTTCCTCACCCCCTGCCTGTTGGTGCTCAAGCAGACGATGACACGACTGTCTCATGAGCGCTCCCGGCACTGCCAGACAAAAAGGCTTGTAAGTAATGTAAATAACCACACTTTAAATTAGTATGAGCAGAATAGTAGTAGGTATTTATAGACGAATCAATCCTTTGAGGATAGCGATCTGTTTTGATTCCTGTATCAGGGGTAAATCGACAGAGGCATAACCAAAATCAAACTTAACCAATTACAACGTGGAGGCTAGTCAACGAAACAGAATACGAGTAAATGCATAATACACCTGCAACAAAACCTTTTGAGCCATCGATCAATCCAGCCTTTATCATATTTGCTACACGTAAACTGATGCGTTATAAATGGCTCAATTTAAATTCTATAAATAGACTTCTCTCGCTATCGAGGCCGATACGTTATATTATCATATATATAAACATACAGGAAATTAATATGATAATGTAAACGGTGCTCGTGTTTCACACCCGCTCCAAACTACCTGTGAGAGCCAATTCATGTTACAATCATGCCGAAGTTTAAATTTAGTACCGAAATTCAGTAAGTTACAGAAGGGCTAGAGCGTCACATATTTAACATTTTAAGTATACACATCGTTGACATTATGCACTTAAGCACAAATGAATTCATTTAATCAGCATTATGAATGAAATAAATCAAAAATATTATGAAAATAAGTTACGGATTACGGAAGTATCTTTAATAGATAGATATATTTCTTTTTTACAGTAAAAAAGATTCAGAAATGTCCAGACAGTGAATGTAATTTCGAGTTATTCTTACTAAATTAAACTAGCGGTCCACTACGGCTTCGTCCGTGGTACATATTTAGCCTCAAGTATACGTTTTTATCTCAGAACGAAATAATGTTTTAAATTAATCCTATAATTATTGAAATTAACGCGTTCAAAGCAAATTCTTCAGTTTTTTATTATTAGTATAGATTTAGTATAATTTATATTTGAGTAATACATGTAGAAATATTCATCAAAATGTAAATAAGAATAATATTTGAGTCTCTGTAATTTCTCTGATTATTTAATTTTCTAAACGTACACATTAATTTCAAAGCATTTTTAAAAATATCTTACCTTTATTCTAGTTATTGTCATTTGACTACGAGCGACGGCAGTTTAATCGACGACATTGTGTCTGAAACAAAAGAAAACAAGTTAAAAATGGCCGCCACTTCGACACAAAATAGGATAATAGACAAGCCAGTGGTTTTGGTAAAAAATAAACCATCTTGGACTCCATTTAGCAAGAGCATTTTATTTAACAAAACACTTTATAAAACATAACTGTAACACATGAATAAAGAGCTTCAGTGGAATATGGAGCATATTTCCGGCGACAACTGCATCGCTTTTAAATATAACTTTTCTCATAAGTGGGTAAAACAACAAGTTATTTCACTATATGATAGAATGGCAGTGGATTGACAATTTTTTTTTTTTTTTTTTTTTTTTATGTCACAGTCGGCAATGGAGCTGGTTGGTCGCCTGATGGTAAGCGGTACCACCGCCCATGAACATTTGTAGAGGCATAAGGTCCATTACAGACCTTACGCCTCTACAAATGGATTGCCAACTTTTTGGGAAGGGATTAGGAAAGGATTGGTGAGAGGAATAAAGGAAAGGACTGGGAAGGGAAGGAAAAGGATATGGCCTCCGGCTCCCCCACTCACCGAACGAAACACAGCAGAATGCTATTTCACGCCGGTCTTCTGTGGGGGTGTGGTACTTCCCCGGTGCGAGCTGGCCCAATTCGTGCCGAAGCGTGCTCGACTACCACATTATATAGTAAGACAATCGTAGTAAGATATTAATAAAAGTCTCAATGTGTCTTATTTTATCAATTGTGCATGTTATTGAAAAAGTCCCAACAATCTGAATTTTCAGAAATATCTCAAATTATTCTAAATATAAAATATGTACATAAATAGAATTAAAATGCAAGTTTCCAAACACAAGGCTTCGTTATAAGGACCTGTCGCTTCCAGTTTTTGTTGTTAATTTAAGTTAACCCAGTGTCCACGAAATAGATAAAATAATTTCTGGAATGGAGCTTATTTCAGTTGAGTTACTTATAATTGACACTAGTTCAAAACACTACATCATTTAGGAAATTAACTTTCTTATACGGGCGTTATCTAAGGCGTAGCGAGCCTTTATGTTTTGTATAATAGAATATCGTGATAAAATACAAATGCACAGTGAAAATTGCAAGATATTTGCATTAAATGTCGGCGATTAAGTCAGTTAATTTTATCTAAAATAACTTACCTCAACTTCATCGTGAAAAATAATCTTCTGTATACGATCAAAATTAACTTTTAAATCTATTACAGCAACCGTTTATACTCAATTGTTTATTTATAATAACAATTAAAAAAAAAGAAATCAAGCAATGTTGAAGTTTAAATTCAACGTAGTGATATCGTCGACGGAGTGAGTGTAGAGAGGCGCTTGCTTTATGCCAGTACGAGGATCCGACTGTGCCTGTCGAGGTTCTGACTGGGTCCGCGCATGCGCCCCACGCTCCAGATATAACTCAAACGTGTAACTGCACTAGAGTGCAATAAAATCTGCGCTAAGCTAACCTTACAGCAAACGAGTGACTAGAGCACATCTATATAAAGTCGCTATAAGCCAATTAATAGCTGAGTGTCCTATCTTGCAATAGTTTAGCGACAGCTCGCAATTTTATCTTTATATCTTGTTTACCAGCAACCTGTAATTTTCTAGAACTCTAATTATCTAAGTCTGCAATGACAATTAGACGCAATTATATATCTATACGTTGCTGCTTCTGGGACTAAAATGGGAGTTAGAGTTTTAATTGGAATGGCTAGCATACTAGCAAGGTGTATAAATTTACGTAGTTGAGTGCTTATTGATCTTCCGCTAGCAAACCAACAAGACGTAGTCATTCATCCTAATGATTAAGCGATAATTGTAGGAGCAATTGCGATAATTACGTTTAGCAACTAGCATAAATTAATTATGAGTAACAAAATGTGATTTGCTTGCGAATATATATATTATATATTGAACGTTTTCACATATATTGCAAAAAAGCTTCTGACTGTTCTCTTGTTCTCTCACGGATATTATACAAACTTGCATATTGCATATTTCTTTCAATTTTATCACACTTTCTTTATACTATTGTATAGCGAAAGTTATTTCTCACTCGATATCTAATATTCAGAAGTATGAACACATTAAATAAATGGTTTTCTCATTCACACAGAGGAAGCTACGATCTGCCTACGAAGGTGCTACGCGCCCAGACTACGATGCTACGGCGAGATTGTGAATTTTGCTCTAGTTTTCGCGTCTTGATATTAAATGACCTCCACTATAAATAAGCTACATAGAAGTTGAGTTATTTATACTTTACAGACGGTTCGCTTGTAAGTAGAAAACCTTCGCCATATAATCGACTCGCTCTTTTATAGAATCACTGCCTCAAGGATGCCACAATTTGCTTTCATTGCATCAGTAGATTTATTTCCATGAAATATATAGCATATAAAAAATAATATTAAATAAATTTGCATCAATTCTATATGAATGAATAGAACAGTAATTAAGGAGATGGCTGTGTGCTACGCTACACAATAAACACCTGTTGATGATTGATTCAGCAATACTTCGTATAAAGTATAAATATACTAAGTAACTTTACATGTTTTTCTTTAAAATACTTATATAAATTAATATATTGGTTCAATATTATTTCAGTTTTTCTAGTTGAATCACAATCTTCAAAGTTCATTACGTATTTCTCTAACTCAGCATGACATACCTGCCATGAACGGGATATTTTTAGATCTTCATATATTCCAATATTGACTTGAACCAAATTTGATTACTGCTCTAATAAATTAGGTAACGTAAACGTGTGCTGGCGGAAAATTGAAACCTCCGCGTCGATGCACTAATAAACTTAATGCCTATATTTAACTTGTCTAGGAAAAAGCGAGTTAAAATGTGAAATGAATTATTAATGAATTTTTGTTTAGCGATAGAATTATAAAAATATTAATTTCTGTATAATTAACAATGTTTCGTCGTTTGTTCTTTTAGTATTTGCAACAAATTTGATACTTAGTGTTACTAATATTTTTACTTATTTGAGGCTTACAAGACAGTATATACAATTATGGAGCTTAATAGAAAACATAAAATGAGTTAAACAAGTGTTATTCGAGTTTCATGCTTATCCTGTAATGCTTATAAATAAAACAATATTTATAAAGTGTATTTGTAATATGTTCCTACCCCTGTACAAGCGTGATGCATTCTATCGGAAGATTGAACCATTCCTACGCACTATTCCTACGGGATATAAATCTTCACTACAATACTAGGAAGAGAATAATATAAGAAAAGAGTTTTATGCATCCTCCATGTATAAAACTTTATTTCAATTTTATTTATGAACTTGTAATACAAAAGGCTTGATTATATTAAACATTTTAGTTGGTCGTCCATGGATTACAGTGATATCAGCATTACAAAGAGCTCAATAAATGACAGCGTAAAAAGAAAATATGAAGTTACGTTATCTCGTTAAAAGGATTTTTACAAAAAAGCTTGCGTTGATACAGTGAAGTTGAAATTTAAATACTACATTCTGTTTCCAGGAAATATTCTTTTAAGTTTTCATATTTCCATCCTTGAAGTTCTTCTCATTTCCGCTTAAGCCATCAAAGCTAACTAAATGGAAAATGTTCTGTTTTTATATAAAATTTCAAATGAATCCCGGTAAGGCTTGCAGTTTTCTATTACGTTAGAATATGAATTTTCGCTGAATTGCCAATGAAAGACTACATCAAAGGCACCTTTTAATTTTTATATTGTAGTGCTGAACCATCTTTGCATAAATGTAAAATTTACTTTCCTTACAGAATATTAATTTATTCCAGCACATGATTTATTTTCCAGGAACTTTACTGGTAGACGGGGTATAAAATTATTTGTTCTACTAGAAAGTTCTTTACACTCCTAATTGGATGCTTTTGTAACACTAATAGCTACATTTTAACATTGAAATTACAAATGCTATCCGCAACTTTATGGTGAATATAAATTAACAATAAATAGCTTAACATACAAGTCACAGCTTGAATAGATTACTATTTAAGGAATTTACGAAATTTCGAATGGGAATGAGATGCTTTAACGAAGTAAATACAGCTTTTATCATTTTTTAGACCCGTAACTATCTTTAGACACGAAATTCTCGACTCGACTCGCTCTATTACGACGTGAAACAAGAACAAAGTAACAAACACGAGTTTCGAGTTTTGAATTTATAATACTTTTAGGACCTGTCGACTAAACTTATGAGTTTGAGTTGGAAATCAAAAATGAATATATGTAATAAGCAAATTCTTCTAGATTATCAGTTCTGAAACTAATTAAAAAAAGCTATCCAAAATTCAACATTATATTTTACTCTCAATTATGATTATTGCGGCCGCGGTAGATTAATTAAACAGAATCAAATTAAGGCGTTTTAATTATATTTGCACCTGCATATTTACACAGAGGTACAAATTAAGGGCGGTGTACTTGCAGAGATTATTACGTTCATTATCTTTTCAGTTCACAAGCATAATTTGTTTTTGCAAATATATATTTAGCTCAGGATAAGAATTGTTATGCTTTATGGCAGGTCAAATATTAATGAGGAAATAGTTGCACAATAAAGGGACTAACGCTGTTCATATCGCAATCCGAGAAAAGTTTCTATGCGCCGTTAATTTCTAGTGTGATTCTATAAGTATCCGATTGTAAGTATTACTGCTTTACAATCATTATGAATGTAATGTTGATCGTCTAGCAAAAGCAATGAAAGTAAACGATTAAGCTTACTTACCGTGTATAAAGATATTGCAATAAAGCTAGCTAGTTAATTAATTAATGGTCTTATATGAGCTTTCTAGAAAATGAAATGAGAAAAATATTTCTTCCTCGGAAGTTGTTTATATAGAGTGAGCAATTTTTATTAAAAACATGATATTAAGCTTTGAAAACAGGTAGAAATACATAAAATTTCTTTATTAGATTCCACCAAATAGAAGCCTCTCAGTATGAAAATGATAAGAGGGTTTAATCTTTTTAATTCATCTATCCGGTGTACTACCATTGGTTTTCACAAAGGTTTAGTAAACATGAAATAGAAAAAGAAAGATGTTGCAAAATAAAAGTTTCCACATTTTCGGAAATAAGTCCCTAAATAATTATTTTATATAATTATATATTACAGGTAAAACATTTTTTTCGTTGGAAATCGTTTTCCATAGTAATAACTAGTTGAAACTAGGATTTATTCATATTTAGTAAACGCACAAGTCGAGCGAGCGAAGCGAGCGTGCCGCGGCAGCAGTCTACGACTGCCAGAATAGGCAATTTAGGGCGTTTCGAACTCAAATAAAAATATGGACCAAAATGAAACCTCAGTTACTTATACCTAATCATTAAGTTGCAATTACTTCTTACTAGTGAAAACGCCCATTAGATAATGTTAAGATCAAAAGCTTTGGTCCTAATTACTTTTTCGATAAAACTTACTGTTTGCGAGGAATATCCCAATAACCAAAAATTTTACCTTTGACCGTTAATGGTAAAATGAAGATCGCTAAAAAAGATTCGTTTCGCCTCCGTCGGAAGTTTTGTTATTTGGTGTATAGTTGACAGGACTACGACGTTATCTTAACAATTGCTTATTATGCGACATTATCAGGTCATGGTACCGACTTCATTATCTTAACAACAACAAGCCCACCGTAGCGACTCTGGCTTGTAGAATCGAATTATTAACAAAAATCATTACCTCTGCCACTGAGATAGATCTTTCGAACGAAACGGATCTTATTTGGAACCAGATAAAAATGACTTTATCACATTATGTAGCAAAATAGAATCATAGAAGATATTATTTACATTTCATTGGACTGCACAGAAACTGGGATCGATCGATTTGATTTACATGCAAATACCGGATATTCAATTGAGAAATTTCACCGAAGTAGAGTGGCAGCAGATTCTGGTAAATATCTAACGCTTTCGTCCATTGTTCTCAGAAACTATTAAATCTATCTGAAATTCAATAGAAGCATTTGCTTTCGAAACGTCTAAAATTTATACCTATTTTTAAATTAAGAATATTGGTATAACTGTAGAAGACAATTAATTATTTTAAATAATTACATAAAGTTTAAAAAATCGGTGAGTTTCAAAAGCATAATTCTTTTATAAAAATATATTTGAAAAGCTTACTACGAATGAACACCTCGCAATTCGCGACGTACCAATGCATATACAATCCTGATACGTACGAGCCGGAAGTAAAATAAAATTTCTACAGCACAAATCAAGTCTATTCATTCAATACCTTTTCGAACATTTTTCTAATTTTAGACTTTTCATAAATTTATACAAAAATAAGCTCTATTTCCGTATCCGATCGATTCATCGCAAAGGTTTGAATACACTACCAGATGTATCATACGAGTATTATTTGTCCAAAAAAAAATCCATGGTCTTGGACAATTTTATATTCTCATGCCTCAGATGAACTCTTAAAGTGGATTCTTTATATAGGGTACCGGTAAATCTCATTTAAGGCTGGAACGCATTCTCCCTAGTTAGAATTGAATGTAACTAATGGCCTTTTGCTATTTTATGGCTTCATCATAATTGCATCAGGTTTCTGCTCGAATTTATCTTTGATTTTTTCTCGTCAGTACCTTCGTTACGCTTGCACATTAAAGATTAAATTTCACAATATTCTTCGAAAGTTGCAATGATTTAATTTTGATGGATTACAAAACAATCAATGTGAAATATCTTATATTTATCAAATGATAACGATGACAGCATTAATCTTGGGTGAAACCTACACAATCTACATAAATAATTATTAAAACAAGGCAAACATCTTAAGAAAAAGAAAAGGATTTCCCATAAATGCAATAATGTATTTTCTACTAGCGGATTTTCCGCGCAGTTAAAGGAAATTTCCATGGGAATGAGATGTTGAACCGTGGTAAAAAGTAGCCTTAGTAGTAGACAAACAAACGAACTTTGGATATGTACGTGTACATAAAGTATAAATTAATAATGGAGGGTTAGAAGGCCCTAATTTCTTTTTATCTCTTGGATAGAAGTGTCCACTTAAAAGCCAGCGAGTTTAATGGTGACGCCACTATAGTAAGAGCGATGCGATGGGGATAATTACGATTGAAGTGGTTTATACCAATAATGTAAAGTTACTATGTAGCAAGTGATTATTTTAGAAAACATTAATATTGTTATTGTCACATCTATATATTTTCGCACAATACCCACACGGTACTCACAATGAACGTGGTATTCACAAATTTCCGAGATTTCACCGCATCCGAAATTCCCCCGATGTACTATAAATATGAAAATACTTCCGCTATGCAATGGCACGCCTTTCATAATTAATAGCTGGTCGATTTGCAGATTCAATTTTTTTTATTCGTAATCAATAGATTCATAATGATATGTAGTTAGAGTAGGTATGACTCTCTTTTAACTCTAGAGTAAGAGATGGCCTTCATCTCTACCCTCCATTATGTCGTATATAATCGGATGACAGGAATAAGTCGATTTGTTTTTACCGTAGCGTGAGCGAGTCTGTTACTCGCCAGTGGTCAACAGAACATTTTGAAGAAAATTATAATTGAGAAAACATAACATACCTATTACCCCTTACAAGTAAGTTTATGATTATCTAGAGACTACAATTTTTTATAAATATAAACACGTATTTAATTTTGATAAAAATCACGATAATAACAAATCTTTTAAAACTCAAGTTTGAATATTTTTTCACTCGATTTTATTATAGGAATATTATGTTTAGAAGTCCAGTGGCGTGGGATGCTTCGTTTATTATGACGAAGAGCAAACACAAAAAAAATCAAGAGCTATTTTTAAAATAGATTTCTTTACTAGAATTTTAAAAACAAACAACATCTTGCATGTATAGGTATATTATAAGTTTTAATAATTTCTTAAAATTCAGATTAAATTATTAACGTCGTTATTTGTAATATACAAATTAAATAAAAGGATTAAATAATTTTGCAAGAAAAAGTGTCGTAATTTTTGGTAAAAACAACTTTGGGTTACTTTGAATCCAACCAGTTTGAGGTTGTCCGTTTATTTACTGAATATGCAAGTATTTTTTTTTTGTTAAAGGGGGCAACCCAGCTGGTGTTACACCTGAAGAAAAGCGAATACCACCGTCCACGAAGATTTACATACAGCCTCTAAAAAAATCTAAGTAAAGCCTCATTAAATGCTTTGTCCGTTTTTAAAGGATTTGTAGTAACGAATTGACGAAAGAAATACAGAAATTGATTGTGAAGGATGAAAAATAGGAAGCTGTTCTTCTGCTGTGCCATTCATTGTACTACACACAGTAACATTTGAATTGTACTGTTACACGCCGATTTTATGAGGGGGTTTTATAAATAGTACCTAATTGACCGATGCGAGCTAGTACAATTCATGTAAATAATATACGCAATTACCTAAGTGATACGGACTCGGCAAATAATTTTAATTCTCAATGGTGACATAAAGTTGTCAGTGTTGCGATGAGCATAATTTAATAGTCACTTTTCGTAAGCGACTTTTTCGAACACAAAGAGCCCACCTTTTTAATTTGATAAAAGTTATTGACATACATATAAAACGGCTGAGTGTTGGTTTTTGACTATGGTTTATCTATTTACCGTGCATTTATTGCGTTATTATACAAATTTTATCTATATGAAATTTATGAATAGCAAGAACTATATATTATTGAATTTAAAGAGGATGAGCAGTTGAATCGTAAATTTGGATAGATGCCTTAGAATGGAATATAGGTCGTTGCCGTTAAAGAAGAAAATTCCTACGATCCGTCAATAATAATATAATTAACATTGATGTTCCGAAGGGAACTATTTCAGGTCCTTTTTTAATCTACGTATATTTTAATGATCCAACATTTCGATCACAAATGCATATTTAAGTATTTAAAATAAGAATATTCAATAATAGGAATCCTTACTATTACTAAGACTGAGACTTCGCTGTCAGTTTGTCCGTCTGTTTGTCACGAGCTGTATTTTTTTCATAGATGATATATACTAAATACAGAATTAAATTTAATGTACCTTATAACAAACGATATTTACTACTTATTTATAAAGAAATAACGATACTTTTTTAATTATGCCAATCCAGTTAGTACCTCTGCGAATGCGCCGGTTTTAAGGGTCAAGGGATACGTAAAAAATTCACAATTGATTGGAAAGAATGAATGCATAGGAAAGTTTATGGTAAAAGGTTTCCAGACTGACTGGTTGGTAGGTACTTTCCCGGTGCGAGCTGGCCCAATTGCCGAAGTGTGCTCGACTTCAACATTGTTATTCAAAATAAAGCTTGTGCTATTGTAACTAATTAGAGGTCTGTTATTATCCAACACAAATATTATTTATCATCTACAAAATGTATTCTATGTAATAGGTCTACGTATAACGCATACATTAGTGTTACGTATAAATAGACTAAATTCATGCTGTTATATAACATTCAATCCGTTGTCTATTGAAATACAGATGCTATTGAATGCTCCCTCCGATATGGTCCATATTATATAACGCTTTGTAAACTAATATGTTGTTACCGTTACATCGATGAAACGTTGTTGTTTGTAGTAGTTTCAAGTCGGTTTTCGGTGAAATTCTGAATAGAATGGTAACGGACGGACGAATGTTCCAAGTTCTATTGTTTGATGTTGCATTGTTGGTCCAATTATTTAGTATTTGAATAAAGGAAATGTGATACTGAAAAAGAGTGGACCCAAATTGGATTTAAAAATTTCTGTCAGTTCGCCCGTCAATCCAAATATTCACTGTGTATCACGTCGAATCTACTAAATTGATTCAAATATAACTTGTCATGTTTGATTTCATACACGTAATACGCAACTACATGTGTGGTACTTCAATTTTGATACTAGCACTTTTTATATCAGCAGGCAACTTAGCAGGTGATTCGAGGTGGTAAGCGATCATCATCGCCCATGTGCTGCCCGCTTTTAATGGGTATGGGACAAGGAAAGGACAATGACGACTGGAAAGAAATAATGAACTGGGAAGGGTGAGGAAAAGGAAACGGGCCTCTGGTTCCTCCACTCATCGTACTAAACACAGTAGCATGCTACTATTTTACGCTGGTTTTCTGTAGAGGTGTAGGGGTCCGGGAAAGGATTCGGTGCGAGCTGACTCAATTCGTGCCATAGCGTGCTCGACTCCCACAGAACAGGTCAATCGTTTTACGATTCAGAAATTATAAATATCGAGAACTGAAACTCTTATTATTTTGCTACTTCTGTTTATAATATTATAAGTATAATACTTCCTGATTTTTTAAATATGTTATCCAAATTCTACAGTTCTAAATATAATTAATATTATAATGTTTACATTCTCTTAAACGATGTTGATTACGTAATATTTATATTACGTGGTCGTGGTCAAAGGAAATTCCCGTGGGAATGAAAATTATCTATGACCGAGGTAAAAACTAGCATATATATATATATTCTCTAGACAGAAAATTCATACTATGAAATACCTCCGACGTGTATAATGTCACAACAAACATATAAACATATAATATTTGTATGAACAATTACCTACTCATAAAAAATACAAAAAACAACAAATTAAAATATGACAAATTTCTTTATATATATAACAGAAATAAATTTATTTTCAATATGGCTCCTATAGGACTCCAAGTTTGTATTGTGATTAAAAAGAGACTTAAGGAAGCGACTATTACATCATAATATTCTTTAAGTCCATTCGTGTTAAGAAAAAAGTAAATCTTCAAAGTAAGGAAGTATTCACGGCGGAGTAAAAATTCAAATCCTTTTTTTTTCTTCAAAATATTTAACTAACTTGAATGCAATCAAATTGTTTTAAAATTACAATCAACTATTATTTTTACTGTGGATGGCCTGCATTCTTATGGTCTGTGGAGGTCTGTGTCCCAGTAGTGGGAACATGTATGAGCTGATGATAATGATGATTATTATTATTTTTGCTAGATTCTCAGTTTCGTTTATTATGAGAGAATTTACTTCTGCGAGTTCCATGACGTCATCCAAATTCCACATGGTATTTTCATGTTATCAAATAATTTTTTATGTCACACATTAGTGCGTTATTGGCACCAACATAATATTTTATTAGGGCCCACGCAATTCAATCGGATACAGTTTGCAATGGTAGGTAATTCGATAAGCGAAGTAACTGAATTCAATTAAATTTTTTTATGAGTGGCAGCAGGCAGGCAGCTGCGTTGCCACAATTTTGCTAATGTCACGTTGTCGATAGTTCTTCATCTCATAGATAAGAAGCTCGAATATATCCGTCAAGCGCAGATATTTACAACAAAAAAAAATACGGAATACTCAATATATAGAAATTACCAACACCCAGTTAATTTAATTTTTATAAAGAACAAACAGTAATTATGTACAAAGTATAAAATAAAAACGAAAATCTACCATATTTGGAAGCTTGATAAATATTCATAGTTTTATTTTGTTAGAAGTTATAAATTTAGAGATAACATAAACAATTCGAGTACTAGTTAGTGAGTGAAGGGATTTCATGTTAGTAGGACGAGGTACGGTAGGAGGAAGGTTATCATATAGGGAAGAATTCTTTGAACACTTGACGAAGCCCAAAAATCCTTCCATGTTTCAAAAAGTCTAGGGCGCGCAAGAGCGACAGTGTCATGTGATAGGCAAAGTATTCTGATGCCATACTTTTAGCTGTTGACTGTAACATCTATTAAATATTTATTTTATTGCAGTTAAATATAACTGGACTTTCTAATTTATATAATTCTTCACTATTCGTAAATACATCGATTATTCACAATTCGTTAATAAACAACAACTGGAAATAGATACTTATAAAGTCCTTGATGACTCGAAAGACGTCCTGTCAATGTCAATTATATATTAACAGACGTGAAGTTTTCTTAAGCTTCCAATTTACTGGAATTTTTTAAAATTTTGATCACAGTTCGTTACTATCTGTAAGTAGATAAAGCTAAAAGAAAGAAGATTTTTACTCTTTTATTATAAGGATACGATGCCAGGAGTAATAAAACAAATATATAACGTAAATAGTACTAGTATTATTCCGTCTGTTATTCAGGTAGGTATTGTATGTGAGTATTATCACTACATGGAATAAAACAAATTCGCTTTCTCTGTCCCTATGTCTTTATGTATGTTTCAATCTTTAAAGCTACGCAACGGATTATGAAACGGTTTTTTTAATAGATAGAGTGATTAAGAGAAAGGTTTATATGTACAATAACATCTATTAAACTACTATGAATTCAACGCGTACGAAGCCGCGGAAAAGCTACTTACTTAGAAAATTATTTTTCGCTCGTCGTTGTTAGGGGAAAGATGTGGAAAAGTTTGAATGGATTATTTAATATTAATTAAAAAAAATGGTTGTCTGGGATATAAATTAGTAGGTATAATGAAGGTACCATCACAAATCTTTATTTCGTCATCACAGCTTAGCGTCTAGATAAAAAATATACACAAGAGATTATTTAGACATTAGGTTACAAACAAAATATCGTTTAAAATAATACTCAAACTAATAGAGGATAGTGTTGTATTAGACTTGTTCCAAAAATAAATAACATTACGGGATGATTTATATTAGACCGGGGCGTGTCGTGTATGTGGCCTGGACGGGGCACAGTTTGAAACGTCTCAAACCTACATACATTTTACAGTGCATGATCCCGTCTTGGCCCGGATGTCGCTCGTTCACAATCATGCAGTGTATAATCTGCTTAATACAAAATGTATGTAACGTCTCAAATCCGTGCTCTATCCGGGCACGCCCTGAGCATGGAGTATGAAGTCCGAGTTTTGCATCACCAGCTCACTTCCTGGTCATCATGTCGTTCAATTAGGATAAAACATCTTCAAGTTATAACGTTTAGTCTAAAAGGTTGAAATCGTTATTATTCATTGAATGATTCAATTAATAGATTTCAATACCTGCAGGTTACGAATGCATCAATATTGATTTCATCAAATATTCATCCCTCCATTCTGACTTAGGCCTTAAAAAATGTTTTTGTAGAAGCGAACAAAGATTTAATACCATTGCTTTCGAACTAAAAATAATCATGAAAAATGGGGTGATCGTGAGAAATTGTGGTGCATCTGGCAGGTGGAAGGCTATTTGCAATAACGGAAAGTGGTGCAAGGACGGTGGGCGTCGAGCGACCATGGTGCATACCTATAATTATTTTTATTTGATATAATATCTTACTTGTGATTCCTACTTCTTCCATGATACTTTATCAAACCTATTTCAAGTTACTTTAATGTAACAGTTTTCATTCATTTTTCTATTAAGGTATTCTATATTATCTAATAGCTAACTGCTCACCCCGGTTCCGCCCCAGTAATAATTTTTATTCAAGTTTTTTTGCGCTACTTGTCTTAATCCAGACGAAGCCAAATCCAACGAGCTAAAAATAATTAGAATCTTTCCAGCCCTTCTTGAGCGTGTACGAGATATAATTGACATGACTTTCCTTTATAACCTCCTACACATAAGATTTTAAACGTACCTACTGTATTTGAACTAATGTATTATTCAATTCTCCAGAATACTCATTGGCACTAACACAACTTTTCTGATTATTGTAATTGAGTTCAAGCTTCACTCTGATTACTGAAATTGTGACAAAGTGAATGTATTATATTTACCTTGCTCTAGTGTGCTTGTATACAGCTTGATAAAAATTACATTTAATTCTTTTAAAAAAATTTACAATACTATAAAAAGAGACATGAAATTGTAATGATGGATGGATAGATAAATCGATATTTGTTACTCTTTTACGCTAAAACAATCGGTTATCTATGAAATTTAGAGCAGATATAGTATAAATAGTTTGGTTTAGCATCTAAAGGCTATTTTAAACTGGGTATCACGGCTTCACGCTTCAGGCACGATACATTGGATCATTAATTTAGTATAGGGGTCTTTGAATGAAGTTTGGATATTGTAAATAGTTTGTCATTAACAATCTATAGATTTTAATTATTGACCGCGCTTATCAGGAACTACTGGGCAGATTTCAATTATCCTATCATCGATGGATATGTACGTGATCTCTTTGTGCTTTGGGCAGCGGGCGAAACCGGGATCGAGAAATATAATCGGTTGTGTGATAGGGTTAGTTGACGACAGATTAAAATTTTATATCTGTATATAAAATGAAGTCGAGTTTAGTTACACAATTTAATTACTAAGAACGTATTCATGCATTATAATGACTTTTGAACGTTTTTATTTCTTTATTTGCCTTAGCAACATAACTGTGAAATATATGAAAAACTTACAAACCTCTGTCTATCTCGCACGAGCGCCCAATAATGAATACAATGTGATGTTACTAAAAAAATTAAAACTATGTAAATTTCCAATAGCTATGGAAGTAACTAAAACGATATTGAGCTCTATCTTTTTTTAGACTCGATGCATTTTTTACTATTTGCTAACATGCTATTTGATGGAAAGCGTAAATTCGCACGCTAAAATAAGGCGTGCCTAAATTATATTGGTTTTGAAAATTTTCCTAATTAAAAATGATTGTTATTCTATTATAGCTTTCCAGAATAGGTTTTTTATTGTATTACTGGATATAAAAAAAAACAAAAAAGTATCATAAACATACATTTATGTTTATTTACCTGCTTAATATTACGTGTATCTCTCCATAATTCTCGGGCACTTCCAGAAGGAAAGCACCCGGTATTTTGGAAGGCTTACGTGGGGACACAGATCCAACACGAAGAGGCCCTTTAGAGAATATGTTGTGGGACAACCAGCCGCAGCCTGCCAGTCCGCGGCCGAGGTGGGACTATTGCAAAAAAATGTTACGGAACAAAACTGGGCTATAGAAAGGAGGTGTTCGATGGATTAGTAGGTTGGGTCTATGGGAAACTATGGGCGTCTGCCTTTTCAACTTCGAAAAATTTCAATATAGTGGCAGACGGTGACTTGCTAGTTCGGTCGATGGACTCCCAAAAAAGTTACCTAAAATGGCAAAAAGGGGGCAACACCAACTGACTGGCTAGGGGTATAGAGAGGTGCGGCACCGGCTTCACCATTACGGTTCCGCAGGCCCGGATTGGGTTCCCCGCTATTACGCCATTAGACACTTCCACCCCCGAGCATATAGCTCTTGCATCGCCACTCTGGACGGCCAATTAAGGCAAGCCAGAGGTGGGGGATCCTGAACCTCATCATTGTTCACTCCGAACTGCCACCGAGACTGTCCGGAGGTGAGGACAGGGACCTCCCCCGGGAGAACTAAGGACCACGGGGGCGCTACACCTCGTCACCTCGCCACAAGATGCTATTATTATTATTTATTTTATTTCTTTATATATTCTGTCTGTATTTCATTAATGTAGAAATAAGATATATAAGTTTATTTATCCACCTAGGTGCATTAAATTCTCATGTCAGAGTGTTTGTTGCAATACTACCTGGTAACGGATTGACCGGTTTTTATGAAATTTTATGTTAATAAATTAAGTCACAAACAATGTTTACCCTTATGTAGTGAGGGTAAGGCAAAACAACATTTGCCAGATCAGCTTATGATAATTAAAACAAATTATAACAATATTAATTATGATGACCCAATAACACAAATAGAATTTTATGACTATAGTGTGCTTCAAACATATTTTAGTACTTGTACGATATACTAACTACCTATGTCCAACTTCCGCTCAGTATGAGAAAAACTTTCTGTTTCTCTTTCATAAAACCTACTTATTATGAACTTTGTTTTTACAATGTTAAATTTAACTTTTACTCAACCAGTCTATATTAGACACTAGGTTTCATGTTTTGCGTGAAAAAGATCTATTTATAGTATAGGCGTCTGTTTAAAATAAAATTAATGTAAAATTAAATCATGAAAAAGGTAAGCTATAGGTATATCCATGCTAGTTGGAGTATATGATTATACATAAATATAAGGAATTAACTTTATAATTTAGTGTAATTGTGTTATTTAAGCAATTTTAAATTATGATAATTGTTTTAATTGTCATATTTAAAGAAATAATTACAAACATTGAACTACAAAATTTAAGTGTAATTTTGACAAACGATTACAAATAATATATTAAAATGACATACAGCTATATTTTTCTTTATATGGGTATTGATTTCAACCAAAGTATCCGTCTTTGTTGACCCAGTTATTTACAAGTTAAGCGATGTATTCATGCAAATCTCTCATAGTTTTTACATTTTTATTAAATATATGTAAAATCAGGTATGAACTAAGGGTGGCAAACCATCTCTCATGTACCTTTTGAGTGAAATAAATTAATTTCAACCTCTAAAAGAAACAATACTGCCGTAAGTCAAATTTCTTTCAAAGGTTAGACTCATTAAAATAAACTTAAAGTGAATTACCTCTCTCTGTGTCAGAATGCAGTAAAATATTCTCCTAAAAAGGTGGAGGAAAGTCTTTCGCAATGCTTCAAGAAGTTAAGATGTGAAACTAAATTACTCAGATCGATTTTAGTCCTCTTCGTTGCCCACCGTCCTGAGTCCTGACATCTTCATAAACAGCGATCGATCTCGACAATGAGACTAAAGATTTGGATAGATAATAAATACAAAATGACCGCCTCAGTAACTCTCGCTTGGCATAAAATAAAAAATAAATTCGCTCTGCAACTTTTAAAAAGCAGAAATGAATAAACCCGCGTCTAATTATGTACGGATAACACATTTCGCCCCTGGTCACACACTTTTCACATTTATTTCATCTTTCAAATTCTAAATCCTGGCAAGATAAAATCAGTTCGTTGGAAGCATAATTTTAACAACTTTGATATTGACGGACACAGTCCTTCTCTTTCATTCAACCTTCTTCTCTCTTTCCGTTTTGCAATATCGACGGACGCACTTACATAAACGGATCTCTGTGACAGAATGGGGCGAAATACTGCAATATCTTGCACACGCTCCTTGACAAGCGTTGCCATAGCGTGATCGTACTAAGCAATGGATCTAAAAAATTAACGGACGTACCTGATGGGGTTTTTAATGATGAATGATGGTGTTGCAACAAACGTGTGTAAGTTAGTCGCGTTGCCCCTCCTCATCCACCTGGCCGAAACGATTAGCTGGAGCCCATAGCCAGCCCGCGGCCACCTTCCCCGATCGATTTTTCGAAGGCAATCCGGTCACACATGGAGGAACGTCGAGCCAGACCCGGCGGCGGCGGCTGCGGGGCGTATACGTAAATCTGCCGAGACCGCCGAGCGCGACCGCGACAATCGCGCGTTTAATCCAACTCTAATTTCGGTCGATGCGATAGCGGAGGAGACTCGCGCATGACTAGAGCGGGAGTGTGGACGCCCTGACGAGCTGTGAACATAGCAACGTGCGCACTATGACGCGCACGATCGATACCGAGAGGCGTGCGCTGCGGCTCGCCCGAAGCCAACCCCACACAAGTGTACAAACACCCCCTATTCACACGATGACGTTAAGAAACGACGTCATGCTGTATGGGAAAGCGTTTACGAGTCGGTGCTGGCGCAGTATGGTTGTGCTCACCATACATCTTGCTTGTCAATTTTGTCTTTAAATAAGTCTAAGGCGTTCTTAAATATGTAATAACATATCTCATTATATATAAGTAGGTATGATATATATCTATACCTAGATAATGTTATAAATAAACTCCCTTTTCACCTTGTCACGCTATAACTTTAGAAAGACTTTACCGATTTCATTCATATTTTTTAAGTGCAGTAAACGAGGTAAAAGAACTACTGAAGCAGTTGCTTATAACTGATAAGTTATTTCGCTTACCTAGATCCGCCTAAGGTTTTAATTCCTGAATCAACTTCCGTATTAACTATCATAAACTAATTTTAACTTTTCATCTTGTTTGTCTCTCTTTTCCCTAGCTTTGAAAAGTTTATAGACAGTTAATTAAGCGACGCAAAGGAATTACAGAAAGTTTAAACTTAAATTTACAGAAGAGTGGATATGTTTTTTCGTTTCATATTTTATTATTAAGAATACTTATTTTTTATTCATGGAACAGAAAGAAAAATGTGATGCGGACTTCCTAATATTGTGAACAATGAATATTTTCCGTTGGAATCGTTGATTTACTTTGACATTCATACGAATGGTAATAATCATAGAGTTTAATGTTTGCTGTTCATTGATGAATACAAAATATTATGTGTAGAACATTAGTATAAAAATAATAAAAAAAATCTAGCATCCTTGTTTAAGCGAGGTACTTCTTAAAGACCCTCTTCCTCTTTGAAATCTATTATGATGATCGATGTCGAAGGTAATAAATTGGACAGTCTTTTATTCCTGCTAGATCAAGACGTTTTTAATGTGGGAGTTGAGCATGCTTGCACGAATTGGGCCAGCTTGCACCGGGAAGTAGCACACCCCCTCAGAAAACCGCCGTGAAATAATAGCAGGCTATTGTGTTTCGAATGGTCAGTGGGGTAGCCGGAGCCTATATCCTTTTCCTTAACCTTTACAGTCCTTTCCTTTATTTCTCTCGTCAATCCTGTCTTAATCCCTTCCCAATTTAAAGTCGGCAATCCATTTGTGGAGGCGTAAGGTGTACAATTGACCTTATACCTCTCCAAATGTTTATGGGTGGTGGTAGCATTTAACATCAGGCGACCCACCAGCTCCATTGCCGACTATGACATTAAAAAAAACGTGTTTGTTGAAATGGTGATTAGATCAAGTAGTTGGTCAACCTATAAATATTGGTACATAGAATCATTCCTTTAGGCAAAACACTTCAAGAGATTCCTATCTAAGCAGCTGTAAAATGAACGTAGATAGATCAAAGGTTACGAGGAAAGGTGGCGTCTGAAGCAAAGAAGATATTATTATGCCAATTACCTTTATCGAGATCGCATATCAAGTTTCTATTCGTATCCTGTGTACCAGCAGGATCCAGTACCTTGTGCCTTATCACATTGACAACATAACATTACACACATACTCTATGAAATTGAACTGTTATACACGTCGAATTTACAGGTGTGATTACAGCGGCCGTGAAAACTCGTTAATATTCAATGAATGACGATAGCCGTTGATGTATAGTGCAGTTAATTTTTTATGGGCACACCACGAACCATTTCTGTTATTGGTCCCTTAGTTTTAATCCTTAGAAAAAACATAGGAAAGTATACTTATTTCACCTACGTATATATTTACAAGTTGGGTTATAGAATAAATAATTTAATAAATGCTTTGTCCCTTTACAATAAAAACATTTGTCTGAGAAGCATCGTGCACAACATCTAAAGTAAATGTAGGCCTTAACGTCATGGTCTTCGTACCTACTTATATTCTACTTGGACGTTATATTGTTGATGATAGGCGAAATGCCAGCTTGCTCATAGTTCGCACAGTATGACGTTAAATAATAGTAACGTAACAGTAATTCTCTCTGACGCGACGTACACTCTACTGGAATAGCGACCACCCCGCTGACTTCCTGCACGCCGCCAAAAATTACGGTACGTTTCGGTCGCAATCCAGTCTTGGCGGGACATGAAATTCGTGAAAGATAAAATTATGGTATTATTTTATGTATATAATTATATATATTTTTTAAGATGTCATAAATATATTGTAATTCTATATTTAATAAGGTACCAACAACGTTTTAAGAATTTTTCTAACAAGTTTATGTCATCTGTGCCATATAATCCGTATGCGGATATATATTTATCTATATATCATCTATATATAAAAATGAATCCCTTTTTCCCTCGGGCATGCAATCACGCGTGAACGGCTGGACCGATTTCAAAAATTCTTTCACCATTAGGAATCTGCAATTACACTGACTAACATAGGCTATATATGTACCACGTGTGAAAACGGGGCGAACAGCTAGTTTACAATAAGAACTTTCTTTTATATATTAAGTAATAAAAAAAAATGTATCAATTTTCAAAATACTTTATTTTAATAATCTGATTCCAATAAAAAATATTTTTTAATATTTAAAGGTGGTAGTTGACTACGCTTCGGCACGACTTGGCCTAGCTCACTCCGGAAGCGTACCACACAACGATAAAAGATCAGAGTTAAATAGTAGCATTTCAGTGCTACTGTCACTCTTTCGGTGGGTGGAGAGTCGGAGGCCCACTCCTTCTGATGCGTATTAGTAGATGCGTAAGATCTCTGGAAATGTTCTTGAGCAGTGCTGGTCGCATATATGATCTCTCATTACTTTGGAAGAAAGATTGCATCCTTATTAAAATGGACTCTAACGCTGGATGCAATAAAAAAGCAAGGTTTCATTTTCATTATCATCATCATCATCATCAGACCATCATATGTACCATCATATGTACCTAATGCTGGGACACAAGCCATAACCTACCACACTGGCCAAGTGCTTTGGCAGATGTCACATGTCGTCGAAGTTTTGATTCTTGGACATGCCGGTTTCCTTACGATGTTTTCCTTCAACATTTTGAGTAGTGGTGATGTTACACATGCATAGATAAACGGGAAAATCAATTTAAGTATCGAACCCCGCCTTGTTGATTTTAAGTTCGAGGTCCTCACTACTGAGCCACCACTGTTTTTTAAGTTTTATTTAAATAGATTTAATTCGTTTCGTAAAACATGATGGATTATTTTCTTTGAGTAAATCATTCTATCTAAAGTACTAAGAGTACTTCTCTTCAGTTGGTATTACAATGTTCCACCCGGTATATTTCAAAGTTAAATTTGTTTTAAAGAAAATATTTTAAATTTTCCTAGTCTAAACAACAAATTCTTATAAGTTGCTATTACTAGCGACTTATAAGAATTTGTTGTTTGAATCTTACATCTTAATTATTCAAGATTTCATGTAAATATTGTATAGTACTTATATATAGCTATAAAAATATTAATACTTATAAAGAAATACCACACAAAAAACAGACATATGGAGGTCCCTAGTCACCTCAAATAGTCGATATTTCCTTAACAACATTGCAATTACGTACCTACTTCGATACATATTCCATAATATGAAACTTAGACATTAAAATGTTGCGACGTTACCCTGTAGATATTATTTATTACCTTATGAACATGTGTAACCAATTTATTTCTGCATTTGATACACTGAGTTTAATTAGAAGTTCATACATTCCCTTTTTCCTAGGTCTGCCTTGTCAAACGCCATTTCGATTAATGTAAGTTTCAGCCTTTGACTGTCACACTTTGTCTCTCTTAGGATTAAATTAAACTGAAACTCGTTAGTCAAATGGTGTAACACAAATGGTTGCCTTTGAGTGGACTCTGTCGAGCCTTTGGATTCACTAGTAAAACAGAAGAGAGTAGAGCTTTGACAGCATTGGATGCAATTGTTTGTTAAAAAGGCGTTTCGTACACAACATTGAACGATTATCTACTGAATACCAGAATGACGCTAACCTAACCGTTCAAAATGTATAGGTACATATATAATTTTATGATAGATACAAGCACAAGTAAGTTCATATATTACACACAAAATATAGTATTGAATTTATAATAAATTATTGAAAAAAATACAATTACAACATAAAACTAGAGCGCAAATCAAGTCGAGGGAGTAACAAGGTAGTTATTAAATAAGTGCATACGTACAAGATCGTTACGGACGCTAAATGCCACTGAATTAACACACTTTAAGTTTTAAATATATCGGATCAATCTAGTATAGTTTAAACTCCATGAAAGAAAAAGATTGGCGTAACGAAAAGGGCAACCAATTAGTGTAACAGATTGGAAAATAAGACAGCCAAGTGTGTATCGGCTTATAAGTTTATGAAAAAAAAAGTTCTTTAAAATTTTAAAAATGCTAATAAGCATTTTAATTCTATAAATCTAAAGAGCTGAATAAGCTTATAAAATGATAATTACACTATTGATGATACTTTAACATTTCCACCTTATTTATTTGACTAATTAATACCAAAAGTAATAGTTGGAGGTTAGTAACATATAGAATTTAGCAGTGGTGGGCTCAGTGGTGAGAACATCGGACTTCAAAATCGATAAGTCGGGGTTCGAGTCCGGGCGAGCGTGAAGGAAATAAATTGATTTTTCAATTTATCTGCACATGTGCGGATAACATATCCACTGTTTAAAACGGTGAAGGAAAATCGTGAGGAAACCGGCATGTCTAAGAATAAAAAAAAGTTCGACGACATGTGACATCTGCCAACCCGCACTTGGCTAGCGTGGTGGATTATGGCCTAAACCCTCATAGGAGGCCTGTGTGTGTCCCAGCAGTGGGCACATATATAGGCTGATGATGATGATGATGATGAATATATAGAAAAGATAATAATGTAAATTTTCAGACGAACCTTCCAAAAACACAATTGAAAAGAGACTAGATGAAAATCCGTCTATGAAACATGATCAGCTATGGCAAGTTACAACTCTGTATCAGTTTTGGAGCCACGGTCGAATGAATGGACTAAATTAGAAAGACTCATTATAGGCTGCGGCTCCATAAAAATTGGTTTCGTTTAATACCCTGTTTAAAATTAACTAACAATTATGCATATTCTGGCTCTTGGAACCACTCAGCTCGATGTTTTTGATTACAAAAATTATACAATCGATATCATTTTTACCACATTGTTTCCACGATTTAGCAAAATAAACTTTAGCACAGTGATTAAACGCGGGACATTTTTTTTACATTCGACTGTTAAAATAAAAAATGACAAGTTTTGATATTCTTGTTGACAAGTTTCAAAACCAAGTTTTCAATTTAAAGAAAATTTAGGCTGGTCGTTTTGCATAATTTATTTTTCAGAACATTCCTTACTAAATAATTTTAGTTCCCCTACATTTAACGACCCCGCATTTATACTTTGTTCTTCAATCGAGGAGTTTAACTTGGGAAATATATACAAGAATATAAAAATTGCTCAAAAATTGTATAAATATTATGCATGCGTATCGTGTAAAAAAATATTGTATAAAGACACAAAACAAATCTTGAATTATCAACAATATAAACCCTATACCGTATGAAAAAGAATAAAATAATATGCAATAACCTGTCTTAATGAATTAGAAGGGACTATTTCAATCGGTGTATTAAAAAAAATCTGATAATCTGAAAAAAATATGAATTGTTGTTATTTTTATGAGAAAATAAATGTCTTAAATCCTAATGATGTTATTCTAGTAAAAAATGTAAAAGACTTCATGATTTAATAAATTTGGGTAGCATTTACGTTCAAATTACCTTCCACCTCCTGATACTATTTGTTTCTTTTACTGCTACCAACAAATAGATTGTATCCACTGTGATTCTTCGAACTACAATGTTAGCCCGAAGGGCTACTACATCTTAGCGCAGACGCGGGCTAGAGGTGACATGCTCAAGAGCATGCCCCCTTGATGGGCTTCACGAACCTAAACTTGGAGTGTCGCATATTCGTGCGGCCTAAATAGTCAAAAAACTACTTGAAACCGTCAATTTAACAGAATGGAGGTGCGTGCGAAAAATATACGAGGTCAAAAAATTACATAGTTAATGCATCGAAATGTTAAATTACATAGAAAGCCTTTCCGCACCTGTTTTGATCCTAACATAATATTGGTTAGTTTATAAAGCTCGTCTGTGAAAAGAGTAATTACATAGGTAGCTAAAGTTTACACTAATCTGTGAAATGTGAATGTAGATCATTAATAATTATTACTCGTTCACATCGATTTGTTTATGGATCGTACTTCGTAGTTGTGTTTCATAGACAATACATATTCTGTATTCAATCAAACTTCAAATTCAGTTCGTTTGTCGCCAGCGTGGATAACGTCAACGTAAAGTGTTAAATGACATTCTAACTTCTAAGAAAAAAAAAACCACTCGTTCTATCCAATAATATTCATTATGAAAATGGATTCTTTACTAGTGAAGACGGCAACGAGATTATTATTAACAGTTTTTCTATTGGCGCTAACTTTCAATCTTGCTGTTACAGGTATAGTTATAAAAATATCAAATTATTTCGTATTAGTTTTGAGGTTTGTAATCACTTGTTGTAGTGACGTAAATACTGGAACAAACAAGAAGCAATGTTTTCCGTTTTACATTCTATCTTGCGCTTATTCTGCTCTTATTGCAAAATATCGTAGTGTTATAATAAGTTCCAATCATAGATTGAAAATATGTTTTGCAATGTTTATTATTAAAATCCTCTTTTTTATTAACATATATTTATATTGGCATTCACACATCATATTATGGCTTGAAAGCAATAAACAGCAAATTATATTAAGCATAATGAGAAATTGTTATAAAAATAAGCTGAGTCTTATAGTTTTATGAACTCAATACTAAAGCAATTTCTTAGATTACCATTGGTAAAATATTATTAGTACTGTCTTATGCAATTTCAAATCCGTAACTACAAACATGAATAACTTAGGTGATTTAGTTTTAAAATGTTATTTGTAGGAAGACAATGTTAGAAAACCATTTTTTTTTACAATATTACCCTGCAACCATAATGTATTATTGTAAGTAAAAATAATTATTTCAATATAGGGAATTTGAACTCAAAAACAAAGAATGCCCTGAATTGTTTTAAAACATGACTTTATTCTAATGTAGAACCTATCCAGTGTGTGGAGTTATATCGCTACCATGCATTAAACTAGCTTTGACTCTGCCAGAGTTGAAGGTTATACAAATCTTGACTTGATAATAACTAACACAAAAAATACATATTTAAATTAAGTGTAATTGTCAAAATGTTATGTGCTAACATTTCAGCAATTCAACATTATTTATAGCTTGCATTCCGCCTGCGGCCTCACTTGTGTGAACTACAAAATTTATGTAAATATAAAATTAAAAATATATTGAAATTTATGAATTTCAAAAATTTTCTTACATAATGGATGTTCAAATAGGTCAATGAACTGATTCTTGTTTTATATGTTGATTATAGATAGGAGTCTGGTCTGGTATAAATAGGGGTCCTGGGTTTGAATCTCAGTAGGGATGTACAAGAAAAAGTCTCTGTTTGGCAGGACACAGAAGGCTGATCACCTACTTGACCATGAGAAAATCGTTAATTGAAACAAATGTACATCGTCTGCTCCATACCCCACTAGGGGACATGGGACTTCACTTATAGAAATTAGTGTAACTCCGTTTATTATAAAAACAACTCTTCTTTCAGATTATGTAGAATATGAATTTGTAAATAGTCCTATAAGTCGTAGTGACGTAAGACCAGAGTTTGACTTGTTAAAACATGATAGACTACGCCGAGAGACAAGTACGAATAATGCATCAAGTGCCATAGCAACAAATATCACTCCAACAGTGACTGCGACTGCAACTAATGTGACAATTCCAAAAGAAACAGCTCCGCAATTGAATAAACCTAATGATTCCAGCAATACAACTGATGGCACAAATAGTAAGTATATATGTACAGAATTAAACTAAATCAGGCTATACACTACAGAAATTTCCATTACTGAATAAAGCTTAAGAAGCCTAAATCAGTAAAAGAAAATTCATTTTCTTTTTATAAGTGTTGTACTTCCTTCTCCAAAGTTCTGTCTATATTTATATTATACTGCTTTATTTACTTATATATTCTGTTTTTCTATGTCTTTTAACTCAATTTTACATTTCTATTTTGATAATGGGACACATTACAAGCAGTAACTTTCACATTATTTGACAGTTTATGAAATTCACAGTAAAATTTTGCATTATTTAATTCAAAACATAATTTTGTAGGGTTTATATAGACCCGTAGTACTAATGTTCTTATCTTCGTCAGTCTGTCTGTCTGCCTCCAGGGTGAATCTCATTAACTGTGATGGTTTATTAGTTTAATTTTAATTCTTGATTTCTATCTGTTGCTGCTTTAAGAACAAGTAATAGATCAGGACAAAATTAATATTTAAAGCTAGCTATTTAATATTCTAATTATATATTAACAAAAACAAGAATTTTTTGTTCTCTTTTAAAGATAATGGTATGTAACCTTTGTGCCCCAATCCGACGAATACTTTGCCCTATTTTTTAAATGCCTTTTATTAATATAATAGTATTTGCCAAATTACTATAAACAATAGGGATTAATCTAAAAAATACTGGAGACATTTTCTTACACATATTCTTAGGTACATGCTCTAACTTCTACCGGGTTACCCAAGTAAAAATTGCATAGATTGCATGTAGATTACTTAAATAGTAATCTACATCTTAATCTATGCATTTTGTAATTAAACATTCTATAATTAAACTTTAAATTAAACTAAACAGATAAATTTGATACGGCCATAAATTGCGTATAAAGCTATTCATTGAAACATGTAATAATGAACAACATATTGATTCAGTTGTTACCTTTATAAGTTTCAAGGTATAGAAAACATGATCATAAATTCTTGTTATTTGCATTCCGTTATTCAGCAGATGTTCGATTGTAAAACTAATAATTGGATCGTAGTGTATCTAGGTACCTACCTATATTCCTAAATCAGCTATTCTTTATAATTAAAACAATGTTGTCTTCATAGAGAGAATATTAAACAATGTCTGAATACTAATGTACAGTGCATAAATGTATATGTGTTCATATTACAATGACGACTTGTTAGGCGCCATTCGAACTTGATAACCTAAGCATTATAAGAGTCCATGGCTATTGACATTATAATAATTTTGCTTACAAACGATATTATTAATTTCTTGCATTTAATTATGTTAGTACCTACAAACAAGAAACAATTATCCCCGCAAAACAATTGCATTGTTTAATTTTTATCTATATTACACTAACAAAGAAAACAGACAGTTATAAGCAAAACTATAGAAATATCTTTTGGATAGATGACAAGGATTTTTTCTATAGCGTGCTATAATTCCACCTTGAATATATATCTATCAAAAGGTTACTTGTAAATAGATAATAAAGAAAAAAAAACTAATTATTATTGTAATGATTATCGAGATGGCTATTTTAATCAATAGTTGCTTTTGAATAATATAATATTAACGTCGATTTTCCGTATCCATCAAGATCCTACCTAAATCACTTAATTATTATTTAGTTTTTTTATTGTTAATTGCGCAGTTTCATTATATTTTCGTATGCTTTTACATAAATTTATATCGTTATTTAAACGACCTGTTTTCCCCTTATATAGAAGTGACGTGGGGATTTCCTTAATGCGTCAGTCAGTCCTATAAATGAGCGCAGAAAACCAACTTCATTTTGAAGTCACAATTACATTTACAACGTTACAATACCGTTGCGTCACTGCACGTAACTGTTTACAATTATTGTGTAATTAACAGATAGATACACACCGGAATGGCATCCGTTTTAAATGAAAATTATATGCGAAAGCATTCCTATACCTGCCTCTATCATACAACGATATAAAATTTACGTTTTATATTATCGGGCACTAACTTCGCAATTCACTTCATAAAAACATGTTTTACCTAGAATACGGCAAACGTTTGAGCCGTCGTTTAATACGTCCATGGTTTTATAAATATTATATATGTTATATGTATGAGTTAAATTCACACAGAAGGCTGATCACCTACTTGTCCCAAAAGAAAATCGATCAGTGAAACGGATGTACATCATCTGCCCCATACCCCAGTAGGGGACACGGGACTTCACTTTATGAGTTAAATTCACAGTTCACGAATATATAAAACGACGTTTATATAAAAACATACTAGGTATATTTGTAAGGACTACATACGACAGTCGATGTAACGAAGGCCGCGTTTATTAACAGGCTTCTATTATATAACCATGATACCAATCATCTCCAATGTATAAAGTATTGTTATTATTTTCTATCGTTTATACATTTGACAAAAATTCATTTCATGTACTTAAGAGGACTTTGTTACAGGCAAACTATCGCTAATCCAATGCGATACTCCATCAACATCAATTAGAAATTAATTTTGTCACAATCAGTTAAATGTAAAATCCTAAAATAGACCATTGTGCATAGTTTAATAAAACAGGAAAAGTTTAATCATCGCGATAATAAATAATTAACAAGTAGCAATAAACAGAAGGACACAAACAATGTTTAAAATATATTTAACAAGTCCTTAACTAAACTTAATTGGTTCTATCCACGTTCTCTATGCGTTTAATTTATTAATACAATAAAACCGGCTCTATGCTGGTGGGGTTCGTATTACTTCAATTATTCTTAACTCTGTTTATATGTTACTTACATTAAATAGTTATGTATTTCTCATACGGTCTCATGACAATGATGCCGTCATATTCATTAACAAATCAGCAGTCCAAATTATAGGCATGTCCTTTGCGAACTTTTGTATCTTTCACGCCCTTTACACCCACGTTGCACGTGATATAAACCAAAAATCGATTAATGAATATTTACAACAGGAACATTATAAATATGATGTTTAAACAAAGACAGATTGTTTTTAAATTCGCTTGATATTAAGGGATCATCAAACTTCTCCTTTTCCATCCGACTTTAAAATTAGTGGTGGTTCTTAATTCTACTGTATTTTTTTTTGTGTTGCCTACTTCAGAACTCACGTCGGGTGAACCGATTTTGATAATTCTTCTTTTATTTCAAAGTTGGGTCCCCTTTGTATGGGCCCAGTTTAATTTGGTTCTATTTAAATAGGTCTGATAATTTAAAGGCGATTAATGTTTTTGTCTAAAAGAATTATGAAGGAAATATATCGACCTTTTTCTCACATGAATTGTTATTTACCTATTATTAAGAAAATCACATTCAGTTGTCAGTTAAAAATGATGAAGTGTTTTGAATTTCGTATTTTTTAACCCGAATAACCAAAGCGATCTTCTCATTTTGTTATCTCTGTAGTTTGAGACATTCGACCTTTGCATATTTCCTAAAGCGATGAATAAGAATATTTATATGTATTATCTCGAATTTTGCACTTTCTGATAACAAGTATGAGACTTGTTGACCTATGTTGCATATATTACACATAGATTAAGCAGCGCTATTTTTCATTCTCACATGCAACATATGCTAATGTTATGTAGTATAAATTAATATCGACATACGAAATACCCTTCCGTCATAATGCACACAAGAAAGTCACAACGAAACAAGGATATAAGTAACATTCAACGTATCATTATGACGGAGTAAGGTCTACTAAGATGCAGAAGATGTATTGACCGATGACGCACAAAAATAAACGTCACAAACTGACGGCCAGCTATCGACCACTTACTGCAATGACTACATCTAGAGATCATGTTCGATATATTTTGTATAGAATTTTTACCGAGGTCATTATCTTCACTTTCGGTACCTACCGTCAGGGACGCTGGCGTTTTAAGTAATGTTTGCTTTCTCGTTGTTTCTTTTCACAACAATACCAGTTTTTGCAAAGCGAATGCGAATGTATTTAATATGAATAAAATGTGCAATATAAAAGACGCTGCGATTTTATTTTTGCAAAAGAAAGTGCGAACGATGATGTATTAGACATGTTTTTTTTTTTTTTTTAGCGAATACATTTTTGTGTTCAAATTTATAATTGCCATTGTATTTTTAGAATCAAACGTGACGACGGTTGTCACCCAAACACCTCTACTATCTTCGAACACTGGTAACGTTACTACGACTGGCAATACGCCTAAAGTGAGTGACCCAATTACACCTGATGACGGTAAGCATATATGACATGTTACCAATTATATTATTTAATATAAAATATAATTCGCAAGAAGGCACAACGGTGAACGAATCAAACAAACAAACAAATCCTTCAGCTTTTTATTATTAGTGTATATTTCTGTAATTTACGTTAAATATTAAACTTATTTATTTTAATTTATTGTATTACAATACAATTATAAGCAATTCAGTTCTGAGGAGAAATATAAAGTACATCATACTGTAAGTTTTTAGTTTTTTGAAGTCATTAAAAATAAACAACATACAACTATACAAAAATCTAAATTGGTTAACAATGTGTGTGTAATTTATTAGTGTATATATTCTATTTATATTTAAAAAGTAATATACCTAATTCACAAATGTCTCGGCGATAAACTGCTATTAAAACAAAGTTATCTATGAAAAATATTTACTTATTAACCTTGTTTATAAATAGCCCAATATAAGAGTGCCGAGTTCAATGATTCCTTTCCATAACTTTCAACGATATAAAGTTATGTTATGCGTCTTTATTTCAACGCTTATAATGTCTGAAGGGATTTTAAATATTTTTGGTTCGTTGGATTTGCTCTATTAATATAGTTATTAAAAAAAATCGTAAATTGAAAATTTTTATGTAACTGAAAAGTGTATGATCTATGAATGTTGATGAAAAAATCCCGTCTGTTTAGTAGCATTATACTTAGTCTGGCCATAAATACTGTTACACTTAATTATAAAAAAATATTACATTTGAATTTCGAATCTGT
>NC_052122.1:6420475-6462634 GCF_012273895.1 Zerene cesonia | reverse complement strand
TAATAAATGTTATTTGCAGTTAACAATTTTCTTTTTTCTTTATTACAATATTTATGGCAAGACTAGGTATATTGTCAGAATTGCGCATTTTTCACTTCATAAGTGTATTTTTGTTTTTCCAAGGATAACTTGTTATACGTAGGTTGATTTATTTTGTATTATTTTTAGTTGTATTGGATCGAACCTAGGGATTAGTGCAGGTTTCGTCACGGTTCAATAGATTTTGAGAAAAACGATTAAACATATTACAAGAAAAACAGCGTCGCAACGGCTTCCGTGCCAGCTTCACATTTTTAAAGGACAGAATCGTTGAAGCCAGTTTAATTTTATTAATTATTACTTGTTCTTATCTTATTTAAATTCATCAATTTTTTGCAGTGGGGTTTTTTGTTTCTTATATAATATAATAATATTTTTCTTAACTGAATAAGGAGGATGACTTTTTGTATCCTGTTTCATATGTTTTTATTACGTAAACCAATATTGATAATTCTACATTCGAACTAAAATTCACATTAAAATTTTATTCATACGTTGAGTCAAACAGCATTTTTGATTTATCCTTAACAACGCATAGTAACTTAGCTTCGTTTGTAGCAACATGAGGTGCTTTTTTCTTATTTAGTTTTTATGTTATTTTAAATTCCTTTGGTACGCAATTCTCCTAAATTTATTTTCTAAAACCTTGCGTTATTTCAGATTTTAGTGAAATGTTTAATGATACGCTGCAATCGA
This sequence comes from Zerene cesonia, assembly GCF_012273895.1. Classification (NCBI taxonomy): domain Eukaryota; kingdom Metazoa; phylum Arthropoda; class Insecta; order Lepidoptera; family Pieridae; genus Zerene; species Zerene cesonia. Next base: position 6,461,899 of record NC_052122.1, on the reverse strand, counting down.
TCAAAGCTAAGGAAAATATATCTGATATAACAGAAGTGAGTATTTTCATGAGTGAATCTTTATATATTGTCACATATTATATGTAATATATGATATAATAACTAATTTAATTGTTCATATTTTCAGGATCACCATATATTCTACAATAGTACGTTTTTGGGCAAAGAGTCGTTCAAAGATTTTTGGGAAAACATAACGCTACAAAAGGCGGAAGTTCATGATGTACTCAGTAATTCACATCGCCGTGCTACTGTTAGTATCATTCACGATTGTTATATAATTCATTCGTGACATTGATAAAAATGTATTCATTCATTTACGAGCTAAACCTTTACAACATGAAATTATATTGAAAATTTTCATTTGCAAAAACACAGATAATGTTTTTACATACAATATTCACCTGAAATGGGTATGCATACAAATTGTGTCTGCTCTGTAAGGTTATACAACAATACGCCATGCATATTCCTCTTAATAGTGAATACTCTAAAACATAACACAACAACGCATTTTCCGCAGCGCCGTATCGCTTTGTTTACGCTCAGGCTTTATCATTTCGAAGTGCGTCGTGTGAACGACAAATTCCATTATATGAATCACCGTGTGTTTGTATGTGTGCATACAATTGACGTGAAAGATTTGTTTTCAGACGATAAAATTGAGTTTCGACTTTCCCTTCTACGGGCACCCGGTGAAGAATATAACGGTGGCGACCGGAGGTTTTATTTACATCGGCGACCACGTGCACAATTGGCTTGCAGCCACACAATACATCGCACCACTTATGGCCAATTTCGACACGACACTCGGCAATGACAGCTTCGTCAAACAATTTGATGACGGTAAGAGATATTTCTCCGCGCCGCCTCGACCGCCTCCTTGGTACAGTGGTTAACGCGTGAGCGTAGAACCGAGGGGTCCTGGGTTCAATTTCCGGTGGGGACGCACAAAAAAAAAATGTCTCGGTCTGGCAGGACACAGAAGGTTGATCACCTACTTGTCCGTAAAGAAAATCGATCAGTGAAACAGATGTACATCATCTGCCCCCTACCCCACTAGGGGACACGGGACTTCACTTTTAAGAGATATTTCTCGTTTAATGTTCTCTTGTTAAGAGATAGAGAGATATTAATGAGTTGTTTTTCATGAAGGTTCTGTTATTGGAACAGTGGAAAAAATTATAAATATAGATATGCAAATATTTATTTATACTAATGAATGTTATATTTACAAATTTGCGGTAAATAATTGGGTAATGTTTATAAATATATGTCAGGGCACTGACCTCCAAATTATTGATAAAGACAAGCTAAACACGAGAGGGTCAGTCATCTCCATTCGTCCGTAATTAGGGTTCAATTTGAGTTTAATGACCGAAACAATGTTTTGCATTTTATTTATTACTAGCTGTTCGCCCGGCTTCGTCCGTGGTACATATACGCCTATGTCACTCCTTGTGAACTTACGGCTTTATAATTGTGAAAGAATTTACGAAATCGGTCCAGTAGATTTTGTCTGAAAACATAACATACATACCTACATACAAATCTTTATAAAATTAGTACAAGTATAGACGACTTCAATAGATTTCAAATATCATAAAAGTAAAATTCATCTATTCAGTACAACTAATTTTAAATAACCTATTCAATAGAATATTCAAATAATAATAATTTTCTATATATAAATATACACAATAGTGTATATTTATATATAGAAAAATATACGTATCCATATGGATACGTATTTCTTAGCATATTTATTTGAGCAATAAATATCCATTAGAGCAACGTCAGTTTAAATGAGATCGCGCTTGTGCCAGTGTTGATAACCGGCTCTAAATTCAGCCAGCATTCTGCTCGACAATCAACAATGCATCAATGCGTGATAGATTAACTCGGTTTGTTGTGCTGCAATACTGAGCATAAGAGATATAGATAGTTACTTAGGTTTATGAATATCTATAGAATATTTATAGAACAAATGGACGATATATGCACTTTGAAAATATTGTTAGAATTCCTTATAATTAGCCCAATTAAACACCACATGCACCTGGCACTAATGTTATAAAAATAAATGGATCTATAAAAATTTTGATCCGCTATTTCACTCGTATATTTTAGTCTTAAAAATAATCATAGGTTAAATCATTACATAAGTATATAAAAAATACGCAATCCTTATTGAATAAGAGATGCATATTATGCAGTTATGAAACTGTTCACTTATAGAACATTTTGTAGTAAAATCTGTGCCATTGTCCTATTTTACTTTATCGCTGTCCTATTATTACCCTACTAATTACGTTTAAACTCACACAATTGCAGGAGAGAAATTCGCGGTGTTTTGGGAAAATGTGACTCTGCAAGAGAACGCTACGCAAAAGTTCACGTTCGCAGCGATTTTGTATAAGAATGGTGATATCGTGTTCGCATACAAGGATATACCCATAGCGGTGCAAGCCATCAACGACAGCGAACATCCAGTTAAAGTGGGCATTAGTGACGCCTATCTAGCTGATAAAAGCTTCTTACGTAAGTTTATGGTTTATATAAGCCATAATTGGCTAGGGGTGGATTATACCTAGAACCCTCATAGAGAACCTGTGTCCCACTGGTCCTGGGATTAATTCATCATGTTCAGTGGAAATAATTAATATGCTGATGATTAGAATGGTGAACGTTGTTCGATTTCAATGTGATCTCGTCATATATCCTATTTGATACATCAGAAATCCCTGACCAGAAGTTTCTCGTTTTTAATATCATAAGCAATTCTTGACAGTCAACTTTCTATTTATTAATATTCAATGTAACAGAAATATATATACATTCTCCTATGATAATTTTAGTTTCAACCTCAATATATATAAAATATTTATAAAATTAATCTCTCCGTCCAATTCTACAAAAGAATAAATGCTTATTTTCATGATCAATGATTTAGTTACTAATCAATAAATTATACTTATTATAGTTTATATAGCCATGTCGAGCTATATATATTTACATAGTATATTTGTCCAAAACGTTTTTTCTTTGGTCTGTTAAATATATGAAAAAACAAATAATAGACACATATTTTTATGTATCTATATGTATGATATGTCTTGTAGATCTAAGACGCAAGACAATATATGAGTACCATCGTGTGTCGTTCAAGAACTATGAGATAACGAGTAACTCTATATTGAAACTCATCGCGCTTCCCACTTGCCTGCAGTACGACACTTGCGAGGGGTGCGTCAACCATGACACCAGTTTTAACGTGAGTTATTTAATATTGTTTTAATATTACCTGTCGGCAATTACCCGGTGAACGTTCTAAAAGGATGCCCTTGTAACAACAGGTATCAAAACAATGTATGCCCTAAAACAAATCCGAACTTTCTTTAGTTACGGTATAGGACAGTATCAGGTCCATTTATTATAATTTTTATGAACTACATATTATGAATTTTACAAAAAAGTATGTATAGGTTGAATGTTTCTTCATAGAAAGAAAAATGTGGAATTACACAATGTACATATTTTGATATTTTTTTCTTCAATAGAGAGAATATATTTATTACTGAGAGGATATTTTTAATAGCTTCTATCATAATATGTCAAGCGAGGCGGCAGCAAGCAAACTCCTTTTATTTAAATAAATCATGTATATTACTATAACGGATATAAATATGTTTTTTTTTTAGTGCTCCTGGTGCGGAACATTACAGAAGTGCTCAAGTGGAACTGACAAATACAAGCAGGAATGGATTATGAAAAGTAAGATTTTCTCTCTTTCAATCGCTTTTGCTATTTATAATCAATTGTTTTTATGGAGTGTTTTCGCATGGCTAAATGCTATTGTTAGTATTCACTAAATATTCACTATATATTCTTATACTTATATAATTTACAATATAATCGTAATATCGGTTCAGATCGGTTGTTTCCAAATTCGCTCTTAAGGTTCCATATCCATAGGGACCAAAATGCAGCGTCCCAACGGTAGTTCAAGTAAAGATAATTTTTTTTACGTTTTAACTATAGATTGCGAAAGGACAGCTATATCTCAGGAAGCGTCATGTCCCGTTTCCCACGAGGCCACTCCTTCAGACACCGTCAATACAGCTTACACCACCGTCACTGACAACGATGGCCACAATGCACGTAAGTTGTCTTATATACATTAGTATAGTATATATGTATATAAAAACAATAGTTTTTATTACTTATTTTGAACGATACTGACTAAGGGATTATATTTAATAAAAGTTTGTTTCATTATTTGTTGCGAATTCTCCTTTGTATACGAATAAACGATCCTACACTTTCAGAGGAAGTGAGTCGAACCAAGATGAACGCAGAGAGTACAGTGGGCGGGCCGGACAAGGCCCATTCGCCGATAGGTGGTGTTGTTGCTGCATTCGTTGTGGTCACCATGGTGTGCAGCTTCGCGGCCTGGGTGCTGTACGCGTTCAAGAACCCGCATACACGTAGTGGCCAGCTGCTTATTAGAGTGAGTGAATGCAGTTCTATTTCCACCCCAATTGGTACGTAGTATACGTACGTTTGGTACGTAGACAGCTGGACAACTGGAATAACGTATAGGCAACGTTTTATCCCGATATTCCGAGGGATACGGATTTACGCGGGTGAAACCGCAGGGCGCAGCTAGTATTCAGATAATTCCAAAGGACTAACGCCGTAGGCCAACAGAGCGAAAAAAGACACGGATTGAGAACTTTCTTTGTTTTTGAAAACATTGGTTGAAAGTTTTATTTCTGTAGCAGTGTTTTTTATTTGTGAGAAGTTTTATGCATAGCATTGTGTGAACGCTTTTTCAAAATGTTTTTTTTATTTTTTTTCAGTATCGACCATCCCAGTGGACGTGGAGACGCGGCGAAGCGCGATACACGGCAGCCACCATCCACATGTAAAACATGTTTAGTTGTATTGTAACAATACGAAGATCTATAGGGGTTTAACGTGTGATACTCGTTTGATTGCAGTGGGTTTGTTTATTGGCAACTATCGTGCTTTAACACCATCACCGGTTCAGTTGTTATTGTTGTTCGCTTTTTGAAACTGTCCGCCATTTTGAATACACGTACATATACACGTATACTGACGGTTTTGATTTATTGGATTGCGCAATGTACTTAGAAATGTTCTAGTATATAATTTCAGACCAATTAAAAAATTTTCATTATGAGACATCAAATAATTCTCAGTATTGTAGTAAATCTATACATATTTTTCATTTACGTTCAAATTTTATTGCTTTTATATTATTTTTAATTTGCGACGATTGCAATACTACCATTAGTGTGATTTTACTTTTAAATAATAATTATTTTTCAGAATCTTATGCGATGTTCATACAATGAATATCTCGTGATATTCATTGTTTTGTAATTATTGATACTTATATTTATTCTATAATACATACATACCAAAATTGTTTAATTTATAAATAACATTCCTGTATTATTGATAGATTTTTTATAAGTATCTGTCATTTATTTTTTAATTTTTTGTATCCGAAATTATGGACTAGTTGGTGCAACAATAAAAGCATGTAATAGATTACAACAATGTTGAAAAGTATGCGGATCAATCATTATATAAAATAATGGGGTAAAATAATGAATTTTCAAATAATTGGTATTTGGTACGTGTACTTACTAAGATATGTTTATACTGGGGTCTCATACTGTTTCATACTAGTGCCTTACCTGGTATCATATCGTATCTCAGTATTCTACAACGGGCCGGTGATATTGTATTAGTGTAAATTGTAAAATTGACCAAAGTCGCTACTCGCTGTCACTATGCACGAACACGAATCGCTTCATACAAGTGCCTTACCTAGCGCCTCAGTAGCTCAAATATACGTATTTTATCGCGATACTTAAATTTGAAAATTAAGTCTAAGGAATCTCGGTTAAAACAAAATATAAGATTTTTATATCATTTTTCTCTTCAATACTGGAGGTATATTGTAATTACACCATATGTCTTTAATGTATTTAAATGTCTTATTGTCTTTAGAATTTAATGCAATGTTTCACGTTCGTATAACGTTTTATTAAGTGAAATTTAATGTGTTTATTAAAATGTAAAATTTTGTGCAATTTTATATGCCATGATGCATAATGTTTGTCAAATATTTAAAAAAATATATATTAACATAAAATTTCCATATAATATTAAGTTATTAATTTTTATTTAGACAATATGTTTAAAACAATGAGTATCTTGAGATGCATTTAATTATTTGTTTTTGGATATTGTCTCATGTATTTCGAATGATCAAAATGTGTAAAAAGAAATCCGTCCCTGTATAAGACTACAGCTTACAATAAGATTTTTAAAGTTTTTAACTAAAAATTGCATAATGTATAAAATTTAATGTTTAAAATTATTTACCAAAGGAATGCATTCCCAAGGTACTTCAATATCTAACATAGAGCAGCTACATTTTGGCAGAAACTTATTATAATTTAATATTACTAACTCTTCCTATAAAATATTGTAGTGTAATTTTAACTAAAGGTTGGATTGTAATTATTTTTAAGATTTACCGGCAGGAAGCGTTTAATTAAATAGGTTAACAAATATCTTTAATATCATATTTGAACTTTATATCTTTATGGGAACGCGGAAACGAGAAAGCTACAGTTGCGCTAAACAAAGACGATCAAACGAAAGGAGAATGGAGAATACCGAACCAGAGGAAATTCTATGTTCAGCTTATTTTGCCGGAAACTGTTATTTACAGGAAACAAATATTACGATAGTGTACAATGCAGGCGTTCATTAATTTTAGTGTAAACCATTTAGTATTATAGTTTTCTCTTCCAAAATAAATAAATACATGACCGTTTGCTCAAAAAACTAATTTAAAAAGACATTGTTTGGATTATTTTCTTACAGACATTATCATTATCTTTAATGAAATAAAATATACCAATCACACAAATAAGCATTTATATCAACTTCTATTGGCTATCGCTAAATTTGTTCTTCTTTTTATTAAATAAAATTTTTGATTCACCTAGCAAGGCGCTCAGTGCAGGTTTTTTATTATGTGTACCTTGCTCATAATCATGTTTTGTAGTTCACTTATTTCACCGTTTGTATTGCACACAAATCGCATTGTCACCAACTCATCGTTTTTATATAATAATAATTGTACATGTCTCCTTTACACTATTCGTGAATCTTAAACGTAAATAATAAACATTCAATGTTACTTATTTTTTCCCGATATAGGTTTGGTCTATTTTATATTATATCGATATTAAAGGTGATATTACGTTTAAAATATATTATCATTATCATAATACCGTGTTTTATTATTCCTTATTCTCTTAATTTTATATATTTTAACCTTCTATCTAATAATTCATATAAGTGGGTTATTTTGTATGATAATACTATGTTATTAACAGTAAATTTCCAAATAATCCATCACTGCTATAAAAGCTACTACTCCTTTCTTGGTCTCAATCTTTCGAATTTACTGAATGTTATAGACGTTTATGAATTTATACTAATAATGGACAATTTATAAAATCAATTCATTGCATAAAATAACCATCCCCAGGCATGTACCAAGCTTAGAAAATTATGCTTGACATAATTGCATTATTTCCTGATGTCCTTACGTTAATACCAAAAAAAAAACATTACAATGCTAGTAGCTGTTTTATTAACTCCAAGCAGTTTTCGATTCATATTAGTCATTGTTCTTAAACAATGAAAAACAGGTGTTAGTGTTCATTCTGCAAGGATTGTTTCTCAAGCCAATGGATCTACTGAAATTTTTATTGCTCATGCTTTTCTCAAACTTTGCGAAAAGCAGATTATTTTGTGGAAAAACCAAAATACCGTTGGAAATCGGGGAATGGCATCATCATTTAAAACACATGGATTCTGCAGTGGTAGAGAATCGACCTGTAACGATTAATGAAGGACAAGTGTACGTATATGAGAATTATTTTCCTGGCTATATTATAAATTACATACATGTGGACAATGTAGCTATGAAATCATGTGGAGCGAGCGCTTCTATTAAGAAAGGTGGTATCGGCACTTCGTCTGTTCTAATTATTCTGCACGCGGAAACAAATGAGGAAATAAGATCTGTTATTGATATTTGGGGAACTAAACATTTTGAGCTAACCACAAAAGCTTTGCTAAAGGATGAGAACATGAAACATTTGAAGTCATTATATCTCTTCAAGGAACTGAGGGCAGTCAACCACAACAAAAAATATTGACACTTATTTTTATATTTTTTGATTAATAAATTTTTACAGTAATAATTTTGTACGTAGTCGGGTTTTTTTTCTTAATTTTGACATAGTTCCAAATTGGTAGGACCTCAATAAATGGGTATCCAAGGTAATCCATCCATTACATTACACTACCCCTTCAATCTAAGCCCCATAGTATTCATCAGACTCGAAACAATCGAACAAAGACTGGGCAACCTTCAAAGTGTGTACTCGTTAAAGACTCACCTCCGTTGGGGGGACGAAGTCCAAAAAGATATGAACAATCTTAAATTAACAGATACTTACCTAGACGCTATTATTGGTGCCGAAGGCCAAGATCCGCCATCGGTCGTTGTGTCGTTGAAGTTTTATACAGCCATGGTAGGTATGAAAATCGAAAATAAATAAAAGACAGGTATTTTAACAAAAACATTTACTTTTCAATACTTTTAACAAAATACTAGATTGATAATATACATAATACGAATATACTTTATTTTATATACCTACTTGATTTGTGAAATGTAAAAATTACAAAACATCTTTTATTTTATTACACTCATGTATATGACTAGATAATTTAAAAATACATAAAATTTCAATGAATCTCAGATTATATAAAAATAAATTCTGTCCAAAATATCTGCACCAAATATCACTTCCCAAAAAAATATAAGTAATATGTGCGAATTGTTTCTTTTTAAACCATTTTGTGTGATTCAATATGATTGTAAAATATAAATTAAACATTAATAATTTTCAATTAAACGTTCCATTTTATGTGCATAGGTGCCATAATATTTATTTTATTTTTTTCATCCGACCTATTTCATTACTTATGAGTGTTACAGCAAGCGTCTGGTATAAAGTTATTTCAATACATTTCTGTTATTTTTCTTTTAGAAAAAAATTTTATATAAAACAGAATTAATATTGTTCGTTTTGCGACACATACATAGTCACAGTTAGAAAACTATACGAAAAAATAACACATCTTTTGCTGATAAATATGGTTTCGCTCTGGTGCTTTTATCAGGATTAATTCATGAATACTAGTCTTACAACTATAGCAAATAATTTGCAAGTCCATATTTTAAAGGGTCAAGAATATAAATGACTGTCACAAGTAAACGTGTAAATAAATTGATATTTTCCTTATTTTCCTCACAAGAACGACACCTACAGATATATGTGAACTTTATACAACAAGGCTAAGAAAAACAGGTTCCACTTTCATAATACTTATTAACAATACGTCGACCTATATAACATCACGTTGACGTTATTTATTGATCAACGAAAATACATTAACCAAGTAAAGGAAGTTTATGTGAATAAATATGCTACTCACGACATACAAGCCTTGGATACATCGACTATACTAGATTTTAATATAGAAACACAATAGAACACACTACACGATTATGTCACAGTGTGGACTCTTATAAATGTATTATGCCTATTTTAGTGATGTTAAAGTAATATCATTGTATTCAATGACATTAATTTTTCATAATTCTTACTCTATTATTGGTGAACTGATCACCAACGTCTAATTTCTGCTCTGTTGTGCATTGAGATCTTGTAGTATTTTAAAATTTAATTGACTATTTATGTTTGGCAGCATCTGTTGGTGCTTCAATTTGCTACATCTGTTTTTATTATGGCAATGAGCAATATGACAAATTATTTTTTGAACAACTCAATCAATGTTATGGAATTTCAAAATGGCCCGACCCTGTATCTCCGAGTTGCAAAGCTTTCTCACAACTTCTTGCGCTTCCTCTGCCGGAAATACTGAATGTGGTGGAGGTTCGATCTGTGAATAAAGAACCGAGAATAAAACATTTCATATAGCAAGTGAACAATAACACAACATTAAAAAACGTCCAAAAAACCTACATTTCCATTGGCGACCAATTGAACCAATTCTCTCAACTGTTCTATAGTGCCATTTGGTACAACGACAATATTGACATTCATTTCCTCTGCTTTCTTAGCGAACTTTGGTAGCAATTTGTCTCCTACATCCTCTGTTACAAGGACCATTCCACCCTGTTAATATAGAACAAACAGTTTTAAAAAATTATAGAAGATTACCTAGGTACCATTACAAATATTGTAACTATAAAATAATATGGATTTATCAACCTGAGCCAAACATTGTAGCGAGCGGTGTAGTGATCGGGATGTAGTTCCGAAATTAAGCACAATATCCACTGGTCCTCCACAAGCATCGGTTGTACGCTCTATTAACTGCTTTTCATACAAATCTTCTGACCACTGTACCACTTTCACCCTGTGTATTTACAACAAAGTATATATATATATATATATATATATATATACATGTTACTCAAATAAATATTTTAATACATTTAATTAATAAGAAAAACTTACTCTACACTTTCCTGAGCCAGAACAAAACCTTCGTCCTTAATAGTTGCTACTGATATAAAAATGTTCTTGTGGTGTGGGCTTTCTTTAAAAAAGTGTGTTGCAATGCGAAGAGCCCACAGTGCTAAGCCACCAGTGCCAACAATCAAAACAGTAGCTTTATCCTTTTTATTCGAACCTTCAAGAATTTTATTCAAGCATTCTATAGCTGTATACACGGTATTCATAGCTAGCAAAGCACCTGTCGGAAGCATTGCAGCTACACTTAAAGGTAAATTATCAGGCACTGGCACAAGACATTTAAAGTCTGGCACAACAATGTAATCTGCATAACCATGTGGAACACCCTCATATGGATACAACACAATCCTCGTGCCCTCACCCATTCCCTCTGTACCTTCGGCAGCTTTCCCTATAGCATCAACAACACCAGCTACTTCATAGCCAGGGAAAAGAGCACCATCTCTAAGTCCAATATGTGCTGGTGTGGATGAATGTAATCCAAAGCCCTCCAACTCTCCCGAAAGACTTCCAATAGAGGAAACCGATGATGTACTACACACTGATGCTGAACGGGTGCGATGCGCACGATAACACGCTCCGGCATACACTACTCTAATTCTTGCCCCATACATAGGCACATCGGGAACGGGGACATCAAAGCTAAACACGCACTCCTTAAGAGTTGGCCCAGGAGACTCGATTGATACCTGTCTACACAGTTTACTCATTTTGGTGGCCCTCTGAAAAATAAAATACCTATACTGAACAATAAAAAAAAACTTATTTCTAAATATACTGGAGTTGCAATAATTTACTTTTTACATAGAAAATAAAAAAAATATTATGAGACGAAATATAATATCAGTTAAGAATTTTAAAAACATGAATAGTGGATACTGAACAGTTTTAATATTGCCACTGAAATATATAATAAGGAACAATATATTTATCTATACGATTTAAAACATTACATTTTCACACTATTTACACTACCAATTAAGCATACTAATAATTCAATTAGTGTTGTTATCTTATTTCAGTCTTCAATGACATTGATAAAGGACCTTTATCAAATAACTTATCACTTGTTTTTCTGTTATTTCTACTTTCATTATTTAAATTATTTATAAGCATACAAATCATTTCTTTGTAATTTATATTAAATGATGTTGTTTATGACCTTTTAGTACTGATGATGCAATTATTGCATGCTTTTATTGCTAGAAATTCCAGCCTGACCGCAGTTGCTTTCCTATAAAAATAAAGATGGTTGGTGTTGCATTTTAAACATCTAGTCTTGTCTATGATAGACTATTGAAGAATTTTATTTTAATTTTTAGATTTAAATAATTGTAAATGGGAACAACTTAATCACATCAAACATTAATTAAAGGCCACCAACACACCCACAACTCTCCAGATTGCGTGGATGCTTATGGGCAGAGTCAATTACCGGTTATGCACCTGCTCGTTTGCCCTCTATTATATAAAAAAAAAAAAAAAAAAAACTCACACAAAATTTCATCAAAGGATGTTTTACAACATACAGTTGTTAATCAGAATTTTGTAACAGGCATAAGGTTTTTGTAGTACTATAAAATATTTTCCAAGTTAATTATTATGTACATTCACTTAATTATCAATAATGAATAAAATTCACCAAGGTACAATGAAAAATTATACATAAAACAGAAAGTCTTATTAACTAATTTGGGCTTATTAAGAATGATTTTATTCCACTAAAGGAAGCGGTAAAGGAGGGAGATGATTAAAATTCATAAAGTTATTAAGATATCAAAGGAAAAATGGCAATGAGATTATACATTTTAATAAATTAAATTACTATTCATATAAGGACACCATACTGTGTCAACACTACAATAAAATAATAATAATAATAATAATGTTGAAAAATGTTATTAAAAATATGCACATAGAATGTATAAAAAGAATATAACTATTTTACCTTATGTCTAAAAATGGAACAGTAACTGTATTATTTTATCAGAGTTTAAAACTATCTGTCTTGCCAAGTATGAGCCAATAAGGACAATGAACTAATAATAACATTCAATTTAGAACATTATCACGCCAGCGCATAATGAAAAACAAAACAATGAAAATTATATAAACATTAGTATTATGACCTTCCTGGATATGAAGGTCGTTCTTAAACGTATGATAATCAGAAAAACTAAATATGAATAAAGACATTCGTCAGAGTAAGAAATATTGAACCAAAATAGTCTTCTGTATTTTAAGACCTATTTTAAAACGAAGTCACTCCAATGGGGTAAACAAGTGATCATGCAAGATGGACGTGAAAAAAAAAACTAAAGTTTAAATACAAAAAGACCTAAAGTTATAATACATTATAGATATCGTTACTTACCCTGTATGAATTTTATAACTGAACTGGCCCTTTTTCTTCAATGATTACACTTTTGCGTAACGTAATTTACGATTTTTTGAAAACATGGGTCAATATTCAAATCTTATGTCAAATGTCAATTGTCAAATCCAAATCAAAACTCAAAAGACATCGACGAAACGAACCAACAAGCCAATATAATAGGAATCAATAATATTATATACAACTAGCTGTTACTCGCGGCTATGATACAGACAATGGTTTTAGAATTTTGTATATCGATCCAGCCGTTTTTGAGAGAAATCGTTACTAACATACAAGAAAAGAAAAGTTTCCTCTTTACAATATTATTGTAGACTAGATTCTCCTTTATTTAAGTTGTATGTTAATAACTCAATGGTACATCAGAATATAATAAAAGGTGAAGTTCGAAAACAATTATAACTAAATTCTTAAAATAATAGCTAAATATTATAACCTTATATATTGAACTTTCTGTGTCATTACCATAAAATACTTATAAAATGGTTTTTTCATTGTTCTACAGGTAAAGAGGATTAGTTCATGACGATTTATTAACGAAAATGGATACCGGTGTACAAATATTAAAATTTTCCTACCATTTTCTATGACTTCATTGTTGTCAGAACTGTGACGTCACGTCAAATTTGTCTGTTTTAGTGGGGCTTTTTGAATAATATTTTCAATTATTTCTAATAAGATTTCGGCACCCATATTTTTTCCTATCATAAAACGTTGTAAACTGCCAGCTAAAAAAATATTATATTTTATCATTTTTTATTATATAGCCCTATTTTGAGAGCCTTTGATACATATTAATACTGGCAACCAGGTGGCAACATTTTTTTAGGCGAACTCTTTTGTGGTGTGGTCTGTTATTTTAAAACACTGATTTATTCCTGCAGCCCTCGAGTAAGCGGAGTTTAAATTATACTGCACATAGTACAATGTAATATATTTTCCGATTATTAATAAATATGTGTATGACATGTACATACATTTTAGCATGCTAGTATACCAAAATAATTACCAAAAAATACTTCACTATATTAACAGAAGGTAATCATTCTTTAAGTTATGTTTAGGCCTTTTTAAACTAAACCATTAGTAGTATACCTAATAAGGTAAATAAATATACGATACCTAGCCATATTTTTTGTTTATAATTAAGTAAAATAAACAGATAGGTGCATAAAAAAAAGTTTGTATTATTTATATTGGCTAATGGCAATACCGGTTGGCGTGGGTTTGAAGATTGGTTATTGTTAGCGTGGGTTGGTTAAGATTTATTTTACGTAAAATCACTATTTTCACTAATTTGTGCGTATGAATTTGATACTTAAATGATTTATTGCAATAAGCGGTACAGGTAAGTGTTTATTGAATAACCAAATAAATTAAGTACTTTGATATAACATTGTTATTGATTGATGTCATTTGTCGGAAGTGGCCTCATCAGCATTCGTTGTGTTTTTTTGTGCATCTGATTTGATTTAAGTAAGCAAGTTGTAATGCGCAGCGCATTTCATTTATATTTTGAAGGTAATATGTGGATGTGAGTATCGATAACATAATTGTTATAATTGAAAAGTCGAGGCACGAATTCTATACTATGATGACAGAGAGCGACGCGGTTGACAATAAGTGTTATTGTAGTTTGCATTGTTTGCGTAATAAAGATTCACATAATATCTCGTATAAATACTTTTTACTAAATAAACATTAAAGAGAATGTTAAGACCCCATAATAAATTCCCTACCTACCCTCTCCTCAAAATAAATTCTCTATGCTCTCCCCAAAATAAATTCTCTACCCTCTTCCCGAAATATATACTGTTCTAGTCAATAACTTTTTATAGCACCATGGTATGGCTAATTTGATATTTTTGATGTTCATATAACTTCATATCTGGAATTAATTAAATAAACAAAATAACACCCTATAAACAAAGCACAGCCAGAGCGAATGTAAAAGTAAAATAATTATTATAAAATTTTCATTGATTGTTCAAAGCATGGCGAAAATACTTAAGGCATATGAATATTTATTTACACCTCTATCATAAAGAGATGTGTAACATCACATATAAACTTAATAAATTTGTCTTTCAAGAATGTATTCATAAAACTGAACTAAGTTTGAAATAATCTTCCACTATTGTAATAGTAAATTATTTCAAGTGGTATATTGTAAGATATTTAAAAAAGAGGAACTCATGAAACGACATAACTATATTATACTAAAGAATTATAAGGAAAAACTATAAAACTGCAATGCGAAATTTATTGATGCAAAATAAAATGTAATGAAATGTAAAACAAATAGCAATATATTTCAAAGCTGAAGAGATTGTTTGCTTGTTTGAACATGCTAATTGCTAATCTCAGGAACTGCTGATCCAAATTGAATTCATTAAGCATAAGGAAGCTAAATCATACCCAAATTACAAAGGCTGTGTATATATAGATAAAAAAAAACAATTTCTAGTTGAGCAGAGGCAGGGCGAAACAGCTTGTATTATATTATAACACCTCATTAAATCAACATTGTAGGGATAGTCAAATAAAATGAAAAGGTAATATGTATATATTTTTCGTTAATAAAACATTTCTTTTTTCACAGAGTGGTTGCCTATGAAGTAGTAAACCTTTACATTTGAAAGGGATAGTACAACAGGTATAGAAAATATTTTTTTACATATAACCATTTTTAATGCTATTTATGTTTTCATTATATTGCCATGATAAATTATTTCTTCCAGGCAGTCACAATGTCACAACAATACAGTTTACGGTGGAATAACCACCAACCAAACTTTATATCGATGTTTACAACACTTCTAAACACCAAGACACTTGTAGATGTCACACTTGCAGCCGAGGGCCAACACTTACAAGCTCATAAAGTTGTCCTTTCAGCATGCAGTACATATTTTCAGGTACAAATATTTTCATTGTTGTATCTAAATTATTCTATTTTTTTTTTTAATGTGAAATGTAACTATGTTTTTTTTATGTCATTGTTTATGAGGCTTATATTGGGAATTATTAAAAAAAAAAAGTTAAAAATTCTAGCACAGAATCATGACAATCCATGGATAATAATTTGTAACACATGAAGTACTTAGACACTCATTTTTAAACATTAAGTACACGGGATAAAAAGAAAGTTAGAAATTATAATTAATGTTTCAGGCTCTTTTTGTGGACAATCCATCACGTCACCCAATTGTTATCTTGAAAGATGTATCTTTCTCTGACCTTCGCACAATGGTAGACTTCATGTACTATGGTGAGGTCAATGTTACAGAAGAGCAGTTGCCACAGGTAAATCAAAATCTTTAGTTGATACTAATTTACAAATGTTATTATATTATAAAATTTTTAACTTTATAGCATTAAAAGGTTTATGACTAAAAATTCTTCTAATAATGAACATTATTTCTTAAAGGTACTGGACACTGCAAAATTACTGAAAATCAAAGGTCTCACTGAGATGCCTGATTCAACATCTCTCACACGGCAAAATACATCATCAGACTTCCAGTCAGCAGGGGAATCTATGGAATCACATAGGCCTTCCGCTTCACCATCATCATCTCCATGTAATAAAAGAAAAAGGTAAACTTGTATTCTGTTTAATAATTACATACTATATTTTTAACTTGTAATTTGATAATTGTAAACATTTTTTATTCATGTATAACTGAATATCTAAAAACATATTTTCAAAATGCAATCAATAAATAAATCGCATAAATCTTTTATTTCTATAGACGCCGGAAAAGTTCTTCTGGTTCTACAACTCTAGGCAATCTGGTGCATGATGAAGTTAAGAATGATGAGTATGGGCAAAACTCACATGACATTGTCCGTGGCGAGACTATCACACTCAGCAGTCTGCCTCAACAAAGACGCATGAGAGAATATGAAGAACGGATGGATGTCATTCAGCAGGTATATAATATTTGGGTAGTTTTGTGTGTACTTGTAAGGGAGATAAATGAATATTATTATTTTTTAAAATTTGAATATATATGTATTTAAAAAGTACATTTTAACATGAAATTTTAACTTCTATATTTTGATTTAGAATATTCTTAAGATTTCTAGAAAGTCCACCAATAGCACCCTAATAAAAAGTTCACAAATAATGTTGGAATTAATTTGCCATTTAATAAAAAATCATGATAAATTTCAAACAATTTTGCTAATTTGCCAATTAACTGATTATATATTTTTTTTGTTTCAGCCTGGAGATGCACATAATCTAAATGTTGACCCGATGACAATCGATAACAACACAGTGGGAATAGCACAAGGTATGTCAGGTACTGTCACTCTGTACTTCATTATTCATTGCTTCAATGATTCAATTATTTAAATTACTCACTACCCTGGTCTCTTGAACTTTGATAATATTCATTTAAATCTTCACCTTATTTTGCATTATTCCATACAATCACATCAATTTTTATAATACAGCATGTATATGTTGAAAATGTATTATATTGTTCTAAAATAGTAAGTAAAAAGTTCGGGATGTATGTTCTATTTTCCAGGGAAGGGAGATAAATGAATATTATTATTTTTTTAAGTTTGAATATATATATTTTTTTAAATTGTATTATACAAAATCATTCATCTCTCTTCCCAGGAGGACAATGGAGTATGTTGGAGCACACTTACCCGCGATACCCAAATGCCGCTTGTATCGGAGGGGCAGGGCTGCAACCAGACCCAGGAATGTATATCAACAATGTCATCAACCCTCACACCGATCACGAAATAAACGATTACGGTCAAAATTTAGGGGTACCTGGCCCTTCGCCGGGCCCCAGTTGTGCGGCGGAAGCTCAAACAACCCATGACATATCAGCTCCAAATCAACCAAAACGACGGCGCACCACAAATCCGCAGGCTGCGGAAAATTTTCAGAGAGCATTGGAAGCGGTGCGCATTGGTGGTATTGGGTTCTGTAAAGCGGCACGATTGTTCGGCGTGAACAACAGAACACTGTGGTTGGAATACAAAAAGAAGGGCTACCCCAACAACAGACCAAGTATCAAGAGTAGGATCAAGCGCGAGCACTCGACACCGCCGATCGAAACTAAAGAGGAGATGCCGCAACAGGAGCAGCAGATGGCGCTGATATGTCCGCCGCACTCAGTGCCCGTCGGGTTCCTCGACCCGCGGCCGCAGGACTTCCAGGTGCAGGTGAACAACTCGACGCTGAACGTAAACTACCAGATGCAATAGAACGCGGCTAGCGGGGCGCAGGGTGTCGAGTCGTACTCGTTGTGACCGGGGTGGGCCGGCGGGCCGCTGCCCCCGCCCGGCCCCGCCCTGCCGCTCCTGCTCGCGCCCTCCGACCCGTGGTGTGTCGTCAACATGCAAATGCCCCTGTAAATAGTTACTCAGTTTGCGGCCCGAGCACGTGACTTACTTGGAAGATATTAACTCGTACATCTAAAATTGAGGTCTTCCGACTTTAAGATATGTTGAGAAGAGCTATTTTTTTATATGAGGATCGAGCGACACAGAAGAAAAATCACCCTAATTTGTATAAGTGTGGTAGTCAGGAATACTGGTTGCTACTCATGTGAAAAGAATAAATCTTCCAGCGACATAGATATACATGGAAAAACACATGCTCCTGTATCATTAGATGATGTAAAATACTGTTCAACGAACTTCAAAAAACGGAAGATGTTACCAATTCGACTAATGGTTTCAAAACTTGATGAGACAGAAACAGATGTGTCACAAAGACATAATATATGCATTCTACAATGCAGACATTGCAATTGTATTCTGGACAATTTCTATCAGACTTAAAACATACCTACTTGAGTATCGAAATCTTGCATGCCATATCACTGTATTGTAAATATAGTATATTCCACTTTGATTCTCTTACCTCAAAGTATAAGAACTTTTGCCCATCTATGTGGTATTAACGCAATTCTTCACTGAACTTTGCCGTTAAGGTAACGCAGAGGATACAAGAAGGATAAGTGTATTACAGTACAGTGAAAAAAAGTGGATGCGCTTGGAGTGTAACGCTGGGCGACGTTACATCCCCATCGGGTGATACATTGCCATAAAATAGTATATTTAGATCTCAATAGAACAGTAAGGTTTATAAGATATTTGTAAATGCTTTAGTACCATACTATGCATTACTTAGATTGTAAGATATGTGAAATGTGATAGCGAATTTATTATTATTATTACGATAGGATCAGAGTGAAGTTCTAACGACCATGTTGTTGCATTGTTGAGCTTTAAATCATAACACAAAAGGCAGCTTAAGTTCATTTGTATGAAATCTACCTCCGCTTAAATATTCTTACGTATAGTTTAGTTGTGATTGATTATGCATCAGTTATGTGTCTACCAGTGAAACGTAATTCTGTGATAGTATTTTGAAATATTATTACATTTAAAAAATTTACTTGCTTAATTTTTATTGAGCACAAACGAGCAAGATCTTCAGTATGTTTTAAATTTATATAGCAGAAGTATTTTTGTAATTGTATTGTATTTATGCATTTCTTTTTTAAGTAAGGTAGAATGTTGGCGAAACAATTTCTTATATACTTTTAGACAATACTATTGCATTCAAAATCAGAAATAAAAATCTTTCTTCAAGTATTTTTATGCGAAAGGCTGAATTTCCTTGTGGTTATTGTGAAAACGCTGGGCGAAATAACAATATCTCAAAATCATTTAAATTATTACTTAAAATCGTACCTTTACTTTTATATGAAAATCAAAATAAGTGCGGGTGTCGATAAGAAGTATAAAAATCCATTTTAATAATAATAATATTGTATAGATTTTTATTATTATTATATTTCGCGCAAATACAATAGTGTAAACCAATATACTCAATATGTTCATCTCGATGATAAAAAACAAAACAGAATGCTGCTCTAATGCGGGCTTTATCATTAATAGCTGTAAATATTTGTATAAATAAGTTATTCTTGCATAATATAATGAACGGTAAACATCACAAAAATAATTCGATTAGGCAGTAACGTTAATATGAAGATTGCTCTAATGCTATGTGTTATTGTGTTGAATCGTGGCACCTTAATTCGCAAACGTGCATAGGTTAATAGCAATTCAATTAAAAATGTAAAAATAATTGCAATTTATTAATCACGCAATGAAACCGAGCCCAAACTTTTCTGGTAATATTAAGAATAAATCCATTTGAAGCACAGTC
Organism: Zerene cesonia; assembly: GCF_012273895.1. Lineage (NCBI taxonomy): Eukaryota > Metazoa > Arthropoda > Insecta > Lepidoptera > Pieridae > Zerene > Zerene cesonia. Next base: position 6,441,595 of record NC_052122.1, on the reverse strand, counting down.
CATAGGTACAACCTGCGCAACTATTTGAAGAGATTTAGCTAGTCGGCCTGTACCAATTTGCATTGTTGCGTATATATATATATACGTATTTTTTTATTTGGAATTTCGATATTACCCCGGTGGTATATATATTTATTATTTTAATAGTACATTGTATAGAAGGATCACCCTACTTACGTTACGATTATATTTTGTTTGCAACACTCTAGTTGTATTTTTAATATTATTTACGTTTTGTATAGGTGTATTCAGAAATGTACTTAATGTTCTCGTGGTATATTTTTACAAGTCAAATTGAACATCCCACAATTTATTCTTAACCAACTTGCCATACTATTTTCTATTCGTAGCGTACTTTAAAAATTGGTTAACGATATGAATAAAAAATAATAATAGAGAATGCGCAGAAAAAATAATAATGCGTATTGTTAATGTTTCCTTGGCGGCTTCTTATTATAATTGTAGCTCTATAATTGAAGAACCCGGTCAATTTCGGAACGGTTAATAATCTACTTTGATTGCTAGAGAGATTATAAACGCGAAAACTTTTTCAAGATCGCCGGCGCGAGATAAAAGTAGCAAGCGATCTCACGAACATGTTTCTACAAGCCGTATAAATAGAAAAAAATTAATTTATCTTTCTGGAAAACACACGCTAAGGCCTAAAAAATTATTATATACTAAATAGCTTTTACACAATAACCATTTTAATGACCAAAGTTGATTGTAAAGTATTATCAACAATATCTTATGCTGATAACACTAGTTAATTTAGAGGGTAGTTTTCCTTAACATAAATAGGTGTTGACACATGTATTATGCATGTTTAATTGGAAAGGTCTTTTGGTTTTTAATTTTAGTATGTAATCGGGTCCATTATTAACATTTTAAATGTTTTTATTCATATCGTACACCTGGTTATAATTATATTTATATACAATTTCTAAAACATTTGATATAAAAGGTTATATTAATTATTTTAAAATTAGAAAGTAATTAATTGCAGCATTGTTCAGTATTGCGTAAAAAAAAATGTTTTTAGATAGTATATATGCAATAATTTAATATAGGAAGCATATACAAATAACGTACGTTTTTGTAATAATTATATAGCCTTAATTGTGTATTTAGGTAACTAAGTAAATTGTATAACGCTAAATGTCCGAATTAATAAGCAAATAATAGTAAACCTACTTATGATTTGCTGCGTGCAGGCCTACACTATCTATTTTCTACAGAATTCGATCTCGATCCCATGTGTATGTATATAGACATGTTCGAAATAGATACCATGCATTTATAGAAATAAGGTAGTATTAAATTGTGTCCTACAAGTAATATTAGTGTGGGAAGTTATTAAATAATTGAATCTTCACGTTAGGGATTGTATAAGTTGTCTTTGAGTTACTTTATAAGCATGCCAATGACTGAGTAATATTCGAATAGAAAAATGTTTCATTTTGGCGATATTTTTACTTTAGAATGGAAACAGTAATCAAGATCTCTTTCATTTCGACTGATTTTTTTAAATATTCTAAGCTTTTTATAGTGTACTTTGCAGTAGCTTTTTTTTTACAGAAGATATGTTGAGTGTGCTGATTTATTTTGTATACAGTATTGTAAGGGTGGAGAAGGAGGTTCTAATAATATATTGTATTTGGCCAATAAGAAAATGTAAATAATTATGCATGCGATCATTATCATAATTGAAATATGTATACTGAAGCAAAATCTTTAAAATAATATACTTAATAATAGTTATAAAGGAAATTAATTTATGTTTAACATTGGAAATGTCTGGCATAATCAAAGTCTTCTGGATAAATCATTGTAATCAGTATATATTCACATTTTGTGTAGAAGTGTGGTAAGGTAACCGTAAAATGTATTGAGCACTGTCAGACATTTCTTGCTCCTCTTGAATTTCACTCTCATAGAACACTTTGTGTAAATTGGTAGACTGTGTAAGTTTTGTTACCAGATTAGGGCATTTAATGTAAAGTGGCGCTCTAGTAGTGACCCCTGAGACTGTGTATAATTTTTCAGTATTAAAAAGACGTTTGAGTACTTTAGACAAATTGTCAATTATTTTAATACTTTTCAATATGATTCAAATTAAGTAGAATAAATACGGCGTGTATATACAATGTATTAATGTATAACACATTGTGCATTAACTGCGGTCATGTCGATACATATTGGGTAATAAATGTCATGTCATCTTTGTAAATTTGTGCGTAGCACTACATTATACCAAAATAGGCAATAAAGCATGTGGTTATTTTATAAAATATTATTTCAATTTTCCTAAAGCCTTTCACTATCCTTTCACAATTCACACAAAACTATCATTTGAGAAAAGTTTTATGAGAATTGATCGTTTTTATTCTAAGAAAAAATTAAATTAATAAATTTTATAATTTTAATTTGATACAGAAATCGATCATATTTGATTACAATTATTATTTCGAGAACTGGGCTAGAAAATATGCAATTAGCGTTTTAACTATATCTGCCAAACTTTTCACAGACACAATTAACTCACAATTAGATCTCCGACTGCGACGCTCGAAATTTTTCAAAAGGCAGAATCGCGTGCAGCCCGACGAGCGCGAGGTCCGCAAGCAAACCTCGGAGCCCATGCTCTCCGCTATCGAAGCGTCGCTTTCTTCTCCAATGCTCCAGAAACATGAATCGTACCCGCAATATACTGTCCCGAAGGTTTTTAATTTTTTAATAATCAATGTAATATAAGATTTCTTTGGTTTGTGGCCAGTACTGTTTTGAGAAGAACATTTTTATGTGAACGATAGCATTTTGATAAAGTTTGAAATATTTCGCTTGGCGAATTATACGTAGTTCAAAATTTAACAATTTTTGCAATCGTTTTAGCTTCACGGTTGCAAACAGCTTATGCGCGTTATTATTATTTATTCGGGCGCCTATAACAAATACTACAGTTTCTACATAATGTATGTAAATTTAATAGCAATTATATAACAAATTGCAGAGTCGACGCCCTAAGCCCGAGCAAACAGTGGGATCGTTGCTCATCCGCACGGTGGCCGTGCTAGACCGCCAGCCCTCGGTTTCAGCGAGCGGGTCCGTACCCGCCTCGCTGCCGGTGACCACGTCCACGAGCACGTCGAGCGAGGCGGTGGGGACAGCGCCGCGCGCGAGCCACACGCCCGCCGTGCGCTCGGGCCCGCCGCTCAGCTGCAATTTCTGCTGGAACACCGTGGACGAGTGCGGCCGCATCCTTCGCCGCAAAACGCAATACCACTGCCCCGAATGTCGCACGAACCTGTGCATCGTCCCGTGCTTCCACGAGTACCATGACGGCGCCGAGTCCGAAGCCGCAGCCAACGCCAGATGAGCACAATCTGTCATCGTTCCGACACCCGAATGGATATAAACATTTTGTGCTGTGGAAAACCGATTGCTTCCCACGACATATATTTGACGCGATAGTGGCGTCTTCAGAATAAGGGAGGCACAACTTTCATTGCAACTGATGTTTAGTGTATACCATGGTAATTTTTAAATTTGTGGCATATGTAGACCAATAAGTTCCGTAGAGGGAGACATGGTTGCATTCTGGTTGTTATTGACCTGTGTAATTCACAGCAATGAACAAGTCTTCTATTAAATATTCCACCTAATGTAAATAAGTAGATGAGATCTTCGTTGAACCAAAACTTTTATGATGTAAGTTTTATTTAACATTATAATTATCTATAATTAATATTGTCTAATCCCTAACATGAAAACAAATTAATTATAAAAATTGTAATATTTGTACATAGCGGTGAAAGTTTGTTCAAATAAATTTTTACTAATAAGCTTTATGATAAATACGTCCGTGTATGTGGTAAGTATGTAATGATGAATAAACAAAATGCGCTAAGGAAACTATTTTCATATTTAAAATTTGTAGTTTTTGACTGTTTGGTGTGTATAACTATAGATGAAAATGCCAACACAGGCACGAAATGGAGATAATATTTGGAGAATAATATATTTATCGATATTTGTCTATGTATTACATATTTTTTACAATTATAATTTAGACATTTCTGTGATGAGTATTAACTTTTATTAATCCGTTTTTAAAACGTGATAACTTTATTTATCCAAAGTATATACTCAAAACTTGTACTATTTTGAAGCAATATTTGTGTAAATAATGATGGGTATTTTTTATAAAATTTTGGCTGTTGAAACTAGTTAAAATATGTATTAAAAGAGAATATTATATTTATGTTCTGTTGAAACTTTTGTAAGTATGCATGAAAAGAGGATGGATGTTTAAATTCTAAGAAATTTATTTATATCTCGATGTTGTTCAAAAATACATTTATATAAGGGACGTAATTGTTTAAAGTAAAATTCTTGCTCAGAATGGGCATTTTGGTTGTAAGATATCTAACTAAAATTAAATATAAGCTCTAATGTTTTGTCATCGATACTACGATTGCATGCGAAAAATATAACAATTATCTCATAGTACATAATATAGTAAGCCGATATTGTCAATAAAAAGGAATTGTTAGTATAAAAAAGATTATGTAATTTTTTAAACAGATAAATATTTTTGCCCATTTTAAAGATGTCTGTCACAAAGAGCTCAAATTTTTACCATAAATGTTAAATTACATTTTCTATACGTCATATGACGCTATACTATAACGCTATACTTTACTGTGAATCAATGTTTTGCGATTATATTGAACGTGTAATATATTGTAATATAAAGTAAGTATACTATAAATTGTGTGGGTAGTATCTTAGCCAATCGATTTATTCCAACTACTTCCATCACACTTCGTAAAAATTAAATTCATATACATTTTGATGTCGCTGTTTAAAAAATTGCTCCATACAATGTCGCTACGAGTATCATGCTTAAAGAATATTGATCGTTTGTATTTTGTAAATAGATTGCCTCAACTTAACGCTAATGCGCAGAGTTTTTGCATACTTTCTTTCAGTGATGTATCAAGTTTATACAATATTAATGAAGATTTTTAAAACCTAAACGGATACATTCTTCCAATAGGTAATGAATAAGGTATCTATTTTATAACTAACTGGTAGTGAGATTAAAAGTGATCAAAACTTGAATAGTTACCATTTTAATATTATGTGTGAATGGCTCATTAACGTTTTAATGATTGAAGTAAATTTAAATATATTTATTGTAAAATGTATTAAACGATGGTTTTTACTCTGTAGTCGTTTAATTGATAGAAGTTGCAAATTCAATAAAATATTGCTAAGAGTATAAAAATATATTTTTGGTGTATTTAGCTAAAGTTTAAAAATGGTTGTAAATTATAATGTACCTTTATCGGATCTTAAACAATGTTCAAATTATGGCCGTGTATATTAGTGAAACTTAGATTTATAGCTTTCAGTTTACGATACTGTTTAAATATTTACTCTATATCTTTCGCATGGAAAGATAATTTTAATAGTTTATGAGAAATATAAAATATGTGTCCTCAATTATTTAAGAGGCCTTCCCTCGATTTATTGGTAACCAATAATAAGCAATACTACCAGCTGTGAGAAAATCGTAAAATTGAATGTTGTACCTGTTTAAAATTAATATAATATGTGTCTGAAAATAATCAATACTTTTGGAGAAAGTGTGTTTGTTATACTTATAAATCGGATGATCAGGGAAATCTGAAATTATAAAAATGAAGCAAAAGGTTATATCTACCACATAAATTGAAATGGAGCTGTGTTTATGGAGTCTCCATTACTCGAGATTATTGGCATTGCTATTTTGGAAAAAGAAAACATTGAGAACATTGTGTTCTTTAGAAAATATGGTTAAGATTTTGGTCATTTATTGCGCAATAATGATGAATATCAAGTTTATTATTAAGAGTGTGTACAGTGCACAGCGCCTGAGGAACTTCAGGTGTGTGGGGACCGAATTAATTACTTTTACAACTTGGAATTCTACTGATTATAAAAAGTGTTATTATAAGACATTTAGACAAATTGTAATACGTAAAACTTGAGTGATACTGCAGTAAAAAGAACATTTTAATCAGTAGTATGTAATATACGAAAAATAAACTCTACAAATCCAAAAATAAACTCTGACTATGCTTTAAATCTGTTTCTTTAGCAAGTAATATTTAACAATGATGTAATTACCTATATTCATTCGTATTTGTGCATCAAGCATTTATAAAATACGGTGGAGTGTACTTTTTTTGTTACCAATGGTAGGATAATGCATTAAATTGTCCTAGAACCATTTTGTATTTCATAGTAGACTACTGAAGTGAGAATTACCAACGAATTTTGAAAATCTATGTAGACCTTGTAGTACGGTTTCTGTAGCCATTTTACGTGCCATTGCATTTGGAATACATATAAATGTGTGTGGTTCTCTTTGATCTAATAACCGTAATAAACTATCCAATAAATAAGGTTTTTTTTTATTTCTCGATCGCCTACATATAGAAATTTGTATATTTATAATGCCTTGGTCTTTGTTTACCTTTATCTTTATGATTTATTATAAAATTTACAGGAAATGTATACCTTTTTTACTTATACGATAGGGGTAAATAAAGAACGCAGCATGTACGGAATGGGGCTTCATTTTAATAAAGAATAAACTCATGAAATTTTTTTTTTCCAGAAACTTTTTTTCCAACGAAAGAATGAAATTTCTGATTAAAATATTTCTTATTGTTTTCAACAACAAACAACACCGCCTCAAATTGTCAGAACAACACCAAATTTAAATGGGACAACACAGACGGCACCATCTATCAAATAAATAAAAATCATCAAATTGTTTCACCCAGTCTAAAGTTCCGAGTCAACAAACATAAAAAAATAGTGGAAGCTTTTGAAGTCGGTTGACAAAGAACCAATGACGAAAGAAGTTAAATTGAATTTTGATTAATATTCTTGCGTCGAATTTCGTTTTTGATTGCCATCACATAACTATCAAATTATAAAAGGGATTTACTTATGACTTGCAGGATAAGTGAATAAACAGATAGAAATAAAAGATAACATCCAAAGAGCATCGACCAGTGTATTTAATCAAAGTAGTAGTGCGCGGTAAAAAGTGAACATTTTATTGTTATTGAACGTTTCACTCAAAAGAAAATAATAAATTTTTACCTGTATATAACATAAGAAACGTTCTATGACTAAAACTAACGCTAAACATTACATGTATCAACAGTTGCTTATCTGTCAATAAAAATATATGTTAGATTATGTTTTAAGGCAGATTATGTTTGTTGTTATATGTTGCTTATTAATTCCATATTCCTTATAGTTATATACATCATCCTTATTATCCTAGAAGTCATACAACTAAAAATGGAACCTATATTAAATTGCAGTAAAGACTTTTCACTTATTCATACGTTTAAACTTTTAAAAATCCAATATTTATAAAAGATATGCACGTTATAAACAGCGGTATTTAGAATGTAATGTGAATATAAAAATACATTTCAATCTTAATAGTAAAGTATGGCATTCATTAATGAATAATTTTAACTGTATGTAACCATTATGAATATTTGTAAGGTTGAAAAGTTTCCAGCTCATATTATAATAACATGGGCCGGCAAAACGAGTGCAATTAATACTGTTTTGCAAAAGCTATGTGGTAGGTCGAATCAAATTATATTTTATAAACTGAGTTTACAACATACACTATACGCTAGAATAGAATAGACAGAAGGATAGACAATCAATGTCCAAATGACGAATTATGTTCATATTCGGCGAGAACGTAAAGATTATAATGAGTCATCAATGGGAATTTACTTAGGTCTAATTTTCTAATTCATACAACAAGACCATTATTTTACAACACGTACTACATACATTTAACGCCAAATAGCCTAGTGCGGAATAAGCTTCCTTTATAACACATGAAATATTTATATAATGCAAAAATGGTACACAAATGTAGGGACTACGCTTATGAGGCGTATATACGATTATAACATTTCAGAAAAACTAACATATAGATAATTTCAACTACAATCTACGAAGAATAGTCACAAAGTAGTGAATATACACATTAGGGTGTATTATTCTAATCATCTAAGATTTGTTTAATAGCTATATAATTTTGTTAGTGTACATCGAGTTAAGCCTACATGATGATATAGTGCATACATAAATAAGTACAGGCTACAGTCACCAGTAGGTGAAATTCAAACCAATCTTAACTATATAAAAATAAAGGAAACTTGACTACATTGTGCTTATTCTAAATATAAATAAAATTGACAGTTTGCGTAACCGAGGAGTAAACACATCTTTATTGAAAACCCGTTTGTATGCAACATATTTCGACTTTTTTTATAGAACATCTATTTTAAATTCGGTAGTATCACACGATGATTTCAAAATATTGATAACACATTACGATAGGTACCAATACCAACTAATTGTCAGTAGTTTGCCATCAACGAAAGGTCTCCATAAAGATGTATTTAGTTTAAATCTATGATATTTTGACTAACCTAAATAAATAGCTTAGCACCTATAAATGAAAATGAAACTTAGTTCAAACGTTACTATGAAAGCTCATTCTTTTAAGAATATGACGTGTTAATCAGGAAGATAGGACCAATATAAGATACTTCTTAGTTATAGCACAGTTTATTATTTCAAGGTGGATAATTTCACTTTGACGTACATTTATAGGTTTTTTCAAGCCTTATTTTAATGTTAGCAATCATTGGTGTCTCTAATGTTTGGCAGTCAAAGTTGGTCAGTACGTGATCAAACTCCCTTCCCTAAACCTAACTTCTATAGCTTCTACAAATTACGAGAAAATAGGAGACGACGGACTTGAACGGCAGCTTCATATGAGCCAATTGTGAAACACAACTCACTGTCGTAGTGACAATAGATATTTTATCCATCGTATTAAAAAGGCAGTAGCAAAAGTGTATCCCAAAATATTTTCTACCACGTTCATATCCATACGAAACGATCGCATTTTGAACTAATAGAAAACGATTGGTAAACAGAAAAATCTCCGCGATTTGTTATGTACCTACATGCCTAAATGTAATTTTTATAAAAGTTTTATCAACTATCAGAAATTAGGACGGATGCCCAGTAATATATTTTGGCCAATAAAATTGAACGTATTATGTTATTGCATTTTTTTTTCACAAATTTTGTGATATTATTATTTAATTAAGCGTTTTATTGTAGAAAATTTACCTAATTCCTCAGTCTTCATTGTCAGTAATAGGGTTTTCCTCCGATTTTAACCTGAAATTAATAAACCGCTATTCAAATTCAGCCATCTTATTATTATTTATTACACAATATTTTAAATTACTTTAATGTACCAATAATTTGTATTGTCGGTGAAATAATTTTAATTAAATGATATTTTGTAGATATATATCGATTGATTATGAAAGCAATTAAAATTGAATTATTTTAAATTATCCCGATTATTATATAGTATTCTATTAATAAATAATAGTTTAAAAAACTAAAAAACACGCTTTTTATAGAAAACCGAACTAAAAAATAGAACATAAATTTAAATGAATTTAAATTAAGAAAATAGTGTTAAAAATTTCAATGAATATAAATTAATAATAGTGTGAGTAAAAAAAAATATATTTTATTTTAAAAAAAGCGTGGGGTGCATGGTGTCAAGGGTTATAGATATTTTATTGACAGATATGAGTAGAGTGATTATGATTTCGATAATATCTTAAGAAGCACCCCATGCTTTTTTTAAAATAAAATAAATTTTTTTTACTCACACTATTATTAATTTATATTCATTGAATTTTTTAACACTATTTTCTTAATTTAAATTCATTTAAATTTATTTTCTATTTTTTATTTCGGTTTTCTATAAAAAGCGTGTTTTTTAGTTTTTTTAAACTATTATTTATTTTCTACTTTTTAGTTTGGATTATTTATAATAGCTTGTTTTTTTAATTTTAAACTATTGCACGACTCGAACGACGAAAATTTTAATTAATTTTCTTACCTTATCGACTATAGATGAAAATTATATAAATTAACAAAAATCATATTTTGCAAATTGAAAAATGGAATAATTTTATCAAATTAGTGTATTGTCATCGGTCCTCAATAAATCTACAAAGTTTGAACGAAATCTGGCCGTTTAAAGTGGGTCAAAATCGCGCCCAAAGAAGTCGTTACAAACAAACATACAAACATACAGGTGAAGCTAATAAAAAGCGTGTAAAAATGTCAAAATGTTGGTAAAATTCTGACTAAATTAAATGTTACATGTTAGTTAAATGCTTATTTAATTAAAATTGATTTTCTACAATATAGCAGCAAAACGCAAACATGTTGATTAACGGTCTTACTAAGAAACATTTACGCATTCTGTATAGCAGCGGTATAGCGTTATCCTTACTAACAAACGACGTACAGGGATTTTTAGCTTATGCGCCCGTTATACCAGTTACATAAGTCTATGACATTTTATGCAATCCTTATTCAATCGCTTGTATAGAGTGTATATAATCTAGAAATTGTATGTTGTTGTTGTTGAGCAGTTCCAGTCGGCGAGATGTGGTTCTCCCGGTAGACAAGGTTGCTCCTGGTTAAGTGTACTGATTGATGACCTTGGGCAGTCGGTGGTCCAGAGGCATCACTCGCTTCGCCTTCATCCCCTCAGCAGGGGCGGCGATCACGGAGGGCTTGGACGTCTTAATGTATTGTGTGGTTTGCGACGCGACGGGTGGTGCTATGGGAATCGGTGCTGCGGTAGTAGCATTCGCAGTCATAGCAGACGCTGCGGGGAGCAGTGGGTTGAGTAGTGTGGCCGGGGAGTTCCTGGCCGAGTTTAAGCGCACTCGCCTCGTTTGCGGCAGCGTTTGCCTGTTCACCCTGGCTGGTGGCGGCAGCCATGAGCGAGCCAGGGGCGTTGGGTTCGCACGCAGTTGTGGTGGTGCGAGTTGTGGTGCCTGCATGGCGGTTACGCGTCTCCTTTCTACGAGTATATTTTCACATGTTGACTACTTAACCAACTCCGACAGAAGCTGCCAGCTATGGAGAAATGTTTATGATTCATGGAAATGGTCCACGCAGCTATAACCACTAAAATACATACAACGATCATAACGAACAATAATAACAAATCAGCAAAGCAAAATTACCATATCTCTAATTCAGATCCAGTACGATAAAGAGCTCCCAACTCTTTTGCTTCTTGAATAGATTGTTAAATCCTGCTTAATTTACCCCCAAAATCCAAAGCCCATTGATTAAAAGTACAAGTAGCTACAACCACTTTTCGACCCTGGCTCGACCCGAAGCACACGCGGAGTGTGTGCTCCCGCACATGTGAAAATATACTATAAATCAGTCGCAGTATTCCTCGACATGGAGACGTGGACAAGCTGTCCACGTCTACTACTCAGGGACGAGTATTTAAGACTGTGGGCACCTTCCTGCAAGACAGGCGTTTTCAAGTGGCGGTTGTGCCCTATTAGAGCCGGCGTGCCCCAAGGAAGCTGCTTGTCACTCGTCTGCTACAGCAGATACACGGATGATATCCCCCTCCCTCGCCGCTGGCTGACGGGCGCTCACCAGGACTTTGCCGGAGAGCTCGACCTCGCTGAGCGGCGAGCGGAGCCATCACTGATCTCCTGCAGTAGCCCGCAGATCGCCCGCGATATCACGTGGGCTCAAACGCACTGCCGCAGGCTTCCCCCCGGAAATGACACCCTCGACCAATCGGTCGCACCCAGTGCCCCGCCTGTAGTTGCAGGCGGCGATGCCACCACTGAAAGGGGCCATCGCCCCTTACAGTCACCCCGAAGCCGACGTCAACCAACGAAATTAAAGAGCTTTTTTTGTATATAAAACGTAGTCCATTCACAATCTATGACATATGAAATTCTCTATGAAAAGCTCTATTGGCGTGGCCCAAATCTTTGTATTTTTGCTATTGCGGAAAGCCCAAAAAATATAAAGCCAACAACGCAATACACACACCATTATCTTATGTTCAGAAGTTTATGAAGATGAAGGATTTAATTAATAAACTAATTTGGTTTGTTTTGTATTGTCTACATTTTAAACTTTTAAAACATGTTTTTTTTTTATGTGGTAACAACAGCAAATAAATATATTTAATAATTAAATGTATATTAATTTTTTTTATTATTTATACCAAATATGTTCTTATTCGTTTTATTAAAATAAAATCTTAACTATCTAAATAAAGCAAATAAATAAAAATGGAAGAAATCATAAAAAAATATATATTTTTGGATAAAAATGTGTTGCCATTGGCGCACTGGCGACTTGGACAAAAAAACACACCGATGTTTTACGCACAAGAGACGCGATTTATCGCGGATGCCGGAGTCACACGCTAGACGTGTAAAGCCACATCCCCGTTTCCAAGCATTTTTACGTTTGTTTCAGCAGTGAACGTGTTAAAGTTTATATTATTATAAATTATACGCTAAATTTAAATTCTTCGTTGCGTTCTACGTTGACTGAATTTATCGCCAACGGTTTAAAAAAACGTAAAATGAAAATTATACAAAATAGTATCTATTATGTCTAGCGTTAAATATTATCTATGTGGACTGCTTTGATCGATGAATAAGGTAAGGCAATATGTATAAAAAATTTGTACCAATTATTTCAATTACTTTATCCAAGGCAGATTATTTCCTGAATTCTAAAACTATTTAATGGTATATACTCGTATTTGTATATATTATATAAACATGTGTGCATACTAGTAAACACTAAAAAGTTAAAAAAGCTATGGATAAATTATTTGTTAAAGTGTATATTACTGTGTCTATAAATTTAAAACTACTTTAGAATATATTTTCATCTAATGACTTCCGTATGAATATATGATAAATATGGAGCACTAAAATTGCGATGGGATACCGCTATGAGAAGTTCTATATTATGTAATAGATTGCTGACAGGGTGATTCTTCCTCAACTATAGTTAATAATTACTGTAAAAAGGGTAATAACAATATTCAATAAAACGAAAATTGTTACAATTTTGTTCAGTACAGAAATATAAGCATTTCAACAAATTTGTCTCAATAATACTTAATTTTTAATTACTTGACCATGACTCAGGTGCGGTAACGAATCATGATATTTAAAAAGGTATGACAAAAACTACATACAGGTGGAACCGTTAAAAGTAGTGCTTCGTAGTTGTTGCGTGCATATAAATACATATTTAAAATGAAACCCCCTTTATATCGAACTAAAAAAAATGAACGTCTTATTAAAATTAAGAAATCAAACGAAATCAAATGAAAGTGTCATATGTTGTGTCATGTCTGAAACAGGAAATCATGCTTATAGATCTACGTGTTTCAGCATTGCGACTTGGAAATTGCGGCCGAGAGTTTTCATGCATTCGAGAGCATTTACAATGGAGTAACGCACATTGACGATCATCTTGTAGTTTACTCATGAGACCGGTTTGGTTTGAATCCGGATTCAAACATAAATTTGCCGACCTCCGGCGGTGTTCAATTTTGAGATGGGATTGCATAGTCGCCTTTCTAAGATCCTAGTAAATGCTTGGGGTATGTAACTATGAAGAGCTTTGAAAGAATTCTCTTCAAATTTGACAATGAAACAATAACTTTATGGAGACTTCCAAAGAGCATTGGACCACATACATCAGCAAGCCGTTGGGATGGCATTCAAGTTTAAAACTTTAATTAATGGAAATGGTGACCTGTGGTATATTTGTATTACGCTGAAACGTGATAAAAAAAGGGAACGCAAAAGGTGTGAATCTTTAAACACTTCGGATCATAAATTATGTTTTCTTTCATTTTCATCATATTCTGTTCCTTTCCTAATGGGCTTCATTGTGCAATATTTTATTATGAAAACTTACCGGCACTGGTCTTGGTGTACATTCCTACTTAGTATGTAGGTATTTGTGGTAGCGGCCTAACGCGAATAACGTTGAAAGCTGATCTTTGTTCTATTATTGTACGGGAAATTGGTCAAGTCGGAATGTTTCATGTAGAAGACTCCATAATAATTAGATAAATGTCGATTGATGGGTCTTACAAAATTGGATAGTGACACAACAAACGCACACTAGGTTTACCAATAATAAGATGTAATTCAGTACTGCCTCTGAGACAAAGCATAAATTAAGTAAAAATGATGACAAACAAATTCCGATACAGCACGATACATTTCTAGACTTCCTTAATCTTTAGTCACTTTTACTCTAACAACATTACATATCGCTGGGGGGCACCCAAAAAATCAAACACTAGCGCAGTGAGCAAATCTTCAAGGTCATTGAGCAATGTAATCCCCTTAAAGACCTCATGGGCTCGTTTTAAAATTGTTCTGGAAATAAAATACTTTGCTGAATGTGAAACAACAACAGTAAGTGAAAATTCAATTAGTAATAAAATGTATTAATTGTTGTTTCGAGAGCAAAATCAAGTCAATAATCAAACTAACAATATCTTCCACAGTCCCCCTATGTTATATATATAGCGAGTCAAAACTGACTAAGGCACTCATGTCGAATCATAACATGTGTATCAGATCTGACTATTGAACAAATACATACATATTGTGACATAAATATTTAGCCTATTTGCTCAAATCATTAATCTGAATTCATCCTAGCTTGGAAAATAAAAATGCAACATCCAAAAAACGTGAAAAATGCAACTATTTATAACCCCCCACCCGTCATGACGCACAACACTCCCGCGCGCGACCATACCGCATCATTAACAAATCGCGTGCACGCAAAGACGCCGATAGCGTCTAGTGTTTGACGTATGAGTAGATAATGATGCCGGTTAGGAGGAAGCCGAATGTAATGGTGAGTGGCTTGTATAGTGACCTCTTGAGCGCGTGCCACCGCTCCGCTTCGCGCGCTCGCTTCTTCATGCTGGAGACGCGCTCGGCCAGCTCGCGGGTGCGCCGCCGCCGCAGCGTCTCCGTGTTCTCGCCGCTGGAAACATTCAATCACGCATTAGTACGGCTTTCGGGCTGGTTGTGACCGTGTCACATGAATATCTTTACTAATATTGTTTTTTTTATGTCACTACAATTTAAACTGTGAATAGACATACAAACGTCCAAATCCATTCATCCATAAATACAAGCAACGCCCGAGCTGAAGGTAGCCGCGAGTCTATTCGGAGAACGTAAAATATCGATTGTACTGACAAGATGATAGTTGCGTCAACTTCAGACCAGCCAATAAATTTGGTTATATACTCACGTTTCGTTATTGGTGTGTTCATCCCGATCCTCATCCTCGTCATCAGCGGAGGAGGCCGGCGTGGGACAGTCCCGTGCGGGCGGTGTAGGTGGGCCCTCCTCGGAGCTGGAGCTCTCCGCCGCAGTGTAGTTCAGGTTTCCTGTAATTAATAGATGCATAGATAGCAGTATATATCGAATGTACGAGTGAGGGTATCCATAAATATAAGGGTTTTATTTTTTTATTATTATTTGAACAGCTGTAAATGAATTAAAATATATGGTGACTGGTTGCTATACGACAAATATCAATTTACATTTTGCCTTATATCTTCTTAGCCCGCACTGCGTAGTACCTACAGCTTTGATTCTTTTGTTGGCCAATTTTGGAAACTGATTTACGCCTCTTCCCTTTATCTATTAATAGAAATGGTGTCAAAAGTAAATTTTATTTTTCCTGTTGTTTGATGATTTCATGTGAGATAGCGTCTGGATTGGGAGTACATGTCTACTGCGGGAGGCGATGTATTGGAGGATACATTGAGGGTACTTTATGCAAGTTTAAATACCATTTGTTTAAATATCACTAATTTAAATACTACCCGTTCGTGATATTGTAGCCTTCTTGTGGAGAAAATTTTATCTATAGTTATTAATGATCAAAGAGGTTCGTATTTAGTTTTAGCTTCACCTGAACCCTAAATGTGTCTATGTGTGTACGCGCGTATGTGTGCTGGTGAGTGAGTGCGCGCGCGTGCATTTGCGCGTGAGCGTGCCTACGTCTTTGTGCGTTAAGTGGTCAGTAAAATAACGGAACGTAATATTACCAAGTGACGTGCTGGTCGGTATAGCGGGGAGCGGTCGAGCGGGCGCCTTGGTGAGACTCTCGGCTCGGGGCGGCGGCGGCGGTGGCGCCTCCTCCTCCCCCTCCTCGGCGACGCTCGAGTAAATACTCTCCTCCATTTTTGGCTCCTCTTTCTGGGTGAATGAAGAGACGATTGATTTAGCAGCTTCGTTTCTTATATTTGACTGTTTTGAGCTAAGCAGTTTTATGAACGACAGAAACGGATTTCAATCTCATATTCGTGTTGAATATATTTTGTTGAGTAACCATTTCCAGGACCAATTCAAGATGCGTTATCAATTCTGCAATCTGCACGATGTGTTTCTAGTAACTCTGAACTTTGCAACATGCGAATCTAACTTTGTTGCTAAATAAAAGAACCGGCGGAGCATGCGCGCCACGACAAAATTTTCTTGACCAAAGGGTCACGTTTTCATCGTTTATAACATTTTACTTTCGTCCCTAATATGATGGCAGTTACTTTTCGTCTTATGTCAAAAACGGGATGTAGGACGTTTACAAACATTCGATATAATTTTGTCTACAAAACCTAATATATCGGCAAAATTTTAAGTAAGATATTACTCTTCGTCCTCCAAGAGATTACTTATTCATTGTTTCTTACGAGTACATAAGGATATGAAATAGAAATTAATGATTGCAATGATCTTACAACCAATATATAAATATTCAATATTTTAATTTAGTTTGTCACCATTCATCGTCATAAATGTGTAGAATTTAATGAACTAAACCGGTTTGTCAACTATCGTACGTATTGCGATGAACAGAACCTTCCGTTTATCATAGTCGGGTAAAAATAGCATCGAAATAAGAATAGAACAAAATAAATACCATCTATACAGAGTGAATTTTTCAACTAAGCCTGGTCCAGGAAATCACGCCGAAAGGATCACGAGACTGGTTTCGATTAAGCCTATAACTGCATCATCAGATTTTAAAATGATCAATATTAAAAAACAACGCACCCTTTATTACGAATAAATGCAAATGTGCAACCTTAATTATTGGGATTGTAATAAATCCCCATGAAGGTGAAGGGGTGTGGGTTTTAGTTACAACCATTAATCGCGTCAACCTTGCATAGTGGCGAGTACAATTATAATTAACCTTATTTCTTGCTGCCATCACTGATATCCATCATTTATATTTCTAACTAGCTGTGACCCGCGGTCGAAACCGCGTAAGTCCGTATCCCGTAGGAATATCGGTATAAAAAGTGCCTATGTGTTATTTCAGTTGTCCAGCTATCTACGAAGCAAATTTCATTGCAATCGGTTCAGTAGTTTTTGCGTGAAAGAGTAACAGACGCACGCATACATATGCATCCATCATCACAAACTTTCGCATTTATAGTATTATTATTCGCCATTAGATGTCAGGAAAAATCATAATAAATTGGGACTACTCAAACGCAAGTAAGTTTAAGTCGATAAAACACGAATGAAACACGAATATGACATTTTCTAAAAAAAATTCCTAGCTAGATCGATTTATCGCCCCCGAAACCCCCTATATACTAAATTTCATGAAAATCGTTGGAGCCGATTCCGAGATTCCAATTATATATATATACAAGAATTGCTCGTTTAAAGGTATAAGATAAGATATATGTAAGAGAACTGATGGTCGTATGATATATTAATATAAATGGCGCACGGCCCATCTTCTTAGTATTTATATAGACTTTTTGTTATATTTTTTCTGTCTTGTTGGAACATAGCACATTATGCTATTGGTATGTATTATGCTGATTCTGCTCCTTATATGCATACAAAGACTCTCTAATAACATACAAGTAAACGCTTCTATTACACGCTCAGGAGGGGCTCATTCATGCGTTTACTTCAATTTGCAATTCACTTATAATAATCAGCTAGTACGTATACTTACATAATCGGGACTAAATCTTTTGGCACCTTCTATAATGGCTTGATATGAAAAACGAAGTTGGTCCGGTGTTTGGATCAGTCCCATTCTATCTTTACGCATTTCCAATAGGATATGTTGAATGTTAACACTGTCGAGACCTTCTTTCTCGATCTAAAACCCCAACAAAAAATTTACAAACCTCCAAAAATCATTATATACCTTTACAAAACACTTATGTATGTAACAGTTGATACTCACAATGACGAGGCACGAGTCAACAAGACAGAATGTTCCAGACCTTCCGATGCCAGCGCTGCAGTGTACAATGGCGGGCCCTACATCCGCCTCCAAAGCTCCCGAGTTGCGAACCTTTTTCAGAAATGCTAAAAATGCGTTCGGCGAAGTGGGCACACCAAAATCTGGCCAAGTCGTATAATGGAACTGCAACACTTCTCGAGTCTCATGACTCACCATATCGTAGACTCTAAAACAAAAGTATATTTTTACACCGCGCCTAAGCTGTTTGGTCGCACTCGGGTTTGTATTTCACGCGTATAAAAGAGTAATTCAATAGTTGCCCTATTTGAAAACTATAAAAGCAGATATTTATATTCGTTTGCACTGCAACTAAATTACATCCAGAGAAACTCATTAAATTTATTCATTCCATTCCAATTTAAAAGAGACATTTTTCCTCATAGTAACGTCATAATTGAGGAATATTACCAGTCAATATATAAATTGTTGTAACAAAAAAATTTACCCCAATCCTAAATATAATATGTATTTTGGTATTTAGTGAAATCCAAAATCTAAAACTAATAAGCAACATTTGCTTATTCTTCGTCCTGTTTAACAATGCTTACATTGGTGAAATATATTACAGTTACGGTTTATAAATAATTCGCAAAGCATTCAATTTATTTTTCAATTCCCATCATTCCTACGCATCGTATTATGTCTCGGAATATTGCATTATAAGATGGAAGGATATTCTAAGATTAATGAAAACTTGTAATAACATTTTCCTGAATGTAGAAAGGAATATATTTGTTATATTAACGTAGAAGATTAGATGTATAGTTCAAAATTATCGTAGTAATTCTTAATTCAAATGCATTAAGAATATTCATCAATGTATATATCAATGTATAGGGTATATTCACAGTGGAATTATATTTCAAGTTTGGTGAAAACAAAGTTACATTTATAATTATTCTGCGTTCTGTGATTTCCATGACGTCATTCAAAATTCACGTGATATTTTCTTCGCGTTTCACCTGAACGCAGCACTTCCAACAATCTAGCGTCTATTAACGCTATTGCGTCATTAAATAATTTTTATGTCATAAATGTTGAACGTGTTTGTAGTTATTTGGACCTACATAATTTTTTATTTGGGCCAACATCAATTCAATTGGATACAGTTTGCAATGGTAATTGGATGAAAAATTGTAAGGCCGTTACTTTGGCAGCCGTATTTTTTAAATATTTATTATATTGTGGGTTCCTGTGAATATTTTTGTTGAAACTGCACTTCATTTAATCAAAATAGGTAGGTTAGTACTTTCGCTTTTTTTAAACACAATGCGTGCATAACATTTTTAGTTTAATATTTTCCTTGCGTTATTTGTACAGCAATAGTAGAATCTTTTTACATACAAATTTTTGCCAGCGATTTTCTAATGAAATTCTACATGGCGTACCTTACAGCAGTCTGCTGACAAGTCTCTCGTTAGGCGAGTGACTGTGTAAGGACTAATTAAATCTGACTAATTTGTTGAATTAACACGACGTCGCCATCGCTCGCGCTCGCGCGTAATACGGTAGTATATATGAATGAGTATTATGAGTAGTATTTTGAAATGTCATGACTTCGATTCCGAATTATTCTACAAAAAAATTTTGATGAGATAAAAATTGCGTTAGCTGACTCGAAAGACGTTTTTCCCGTCGTTAATGTTTTTCAAGGTTATAATGGAGTTTGTGTAGAAATGAAGTACAAAACACAAATATCCACTATAGTTTATTCACTACTAAAGATTTGAACACTTTTACAATGATTACATTCCTATATTGCGAAATCTTTAGACTATTACAATAAGTTAACAAAGAACCTCAACGAAACTCTTAACGAACTCTTAACGACTCATTAACTTCATAACGACTATTTTACAAAAACGCGGCCGATGACAAATTTTATGTCGCTGCGCTCCCATTGGCCGAGCGCGGACCAACGCGGCCATCGTATAGAATTATGGTCGCGTTAACCTCTCTTTGAAATTTACCGCCGCTCGGGTGCGTTCCGTTACATCCTCCCCCTTTTGATCTAGCGGTAAACAACGCGACGATCAAACCCTCTTAGGCCTACCTCGACCACGCTTAGGAACCACGGGCTCAGGACAATCACCCTCGCGAGCGTGGTAACGTTGAAGATCGTGGCACGATGATATTTTCCTATAGTCTCATCCGGCTTGTCCGGGAAAGCCAGAATAAAAGACGTAGGACTAACCTTCTTAGAAATTACGTAGGGTCCATCCCTTCTTGGTAAAAATTTCTTAGTAATACCTTTAGAAGCGTTGCTAAGAGCGTGAGACTTCAGCAATACAAGATCACCAGGCTCAAGAGAACCATCGGTCCTTCGCGCAGCGTCTTTATATGCCTTCCTACGATCTTGTTGCTGCTCAATAGTCTCCTTAGCCTCCTTCAAGGTACTAGCCATCTTAAGTAGATAAGGCGTTACCTGCGGTACGTAGTTCTCCGATTCAATAATGGAGCGGAGATCAGTACGAGCATCTATAGGAGAGCGAAGCTCCCTTCCAAAAGTGAGATATGCTGGCGTCTGCTGAGTGGCTTGCGAAATGGAGGTGTTCATGGCAAAACGTATGAAGGGTAATGCATCGGGCCAATGGTGATGATGACCTTCGACCAAAATTGCCAATTGCGTCTTTAGATCACGGTTCTTCCGCTCTACCGGATTGGCCTCAGGATGATATAATGGTATAAGTGACTGTTTGACGCCCAAAACAAACATAGCCTGCTGCATGACGTCAGTTACAAACTGTACACCATTGTCTGATATTACCCGACGCGGTACGCCATAACGCAAAAACACCTGCT
>NC_052122.1:6394317-6419475 GCF_012273895.1 Zerene cesonia | reverse complement strand
GGCCATCGTATAGAATTATGGTCGCGTTAACCTCTCTTTGAAATTTACCGCCGCTCGGGTGCGTTCCGTTACAAGGTTTTAAATTTTGTAAAGCATTTGTTAGCGAAGAATTAGAAATTATATAAATAAAATGAATAAAATCCGCGTAAAGACGTTCGTTAGTTATATAGGTGTTTGGTATATAGAGAATATGTATACAGCTTTAGATTATAAAATAAGTTAATATTTTCCAATATCAAAATTTGTGTATTATCAATCAAATTTTTTTAGTTTATTACGCTACGACCAGCGTAACAACTGGAGGGAGAGGGTCACAATAACTAATTCACAGCAGATTTCGTGAACGGTACGGAATCCAAAGGAAACCAGGCGGAAGATTGGCAAGATTTATCACGGTCATATCAATTAAAAATTATTGTTCAATGCAATATATCGGATTATTAAATATTATTGAGATTCAGAGTTTTGGGATTCGTGATTTTGAACGTGGCCTGTTCAAATTTAAAATCATTCAGTAGTAGATATAAGTATGTGTAGAAAAATATATTTCAATGCGATATCGAATTTTTAGCGAGTGATGACATTGCAAATGAGTATATCCTATATACCATCGAGTTCCCTTAAATTCCCAGCTTTCCCTTAAATTACAAGCATAAAGTGAAATGTGATACAAATACTCTGACCTTTTCGCGCATAACCGTGATACCACGACTAGCGTTAATACTAGTAAGCGTTAGAGCAACGTGTTTTAAAATGCTTAATTTTTGTTTTAAATCACAATAGAAACGAACCCTATATCTAAGTTTATAAGCGATGTCATGTTCAGATAAAAGTATCAAAGTTTTGTATCATTGAACCTTCTTTTTGGAAGGGATGACAATTTGTATTTTGTAATAACTAATTAACGTCAGGCAAGTCTGTCGTAAATAAAAATAATTCTTTACATTCGCACTTACTGCTTATAACACAACTAATATTTTAATTATAATTAATAATTCGCGTAATGTCACCAGCGCGATAATTGCTTATGGCCAAATCAATTTATTCTGTTGGCATTGGGCACGCGTGCTCAGAATACAGCAATCATGTTTAATTTTCATATAGTCGTACATGTTTCATATGGGACCTATTTACACATTTAATTTCAGACAATGTGTCCTACACAGTCTAGAATAAAAACACAGTCGTCGTAATAGGGCAAACATATTAAGCTGATAGTGAACCTTTCATATTGATCGATTTTTCTCTGCACAATGTAGGCAATTAGCTATCTGAGCTCCATTTATTTATGCATTCTATTTATACTCGGAATTTGGATTATCGAAAATTGCAACATGAAGTAAAAATAAAAGACTTGTAAATATACAATACTTAGAAGTATCAGTAAAGATTCATAACAAAGAGATAATTTAAGTAATAATTAAGGTAGTATGCCTTTTTAAACAAATATTTACCAGAATTCATAACATAAAAAAGACAAATGAATAACACATGACATACGCGTGCAATATTCGCTGTGCAATTGGATTGAATAAGGATACACGAAATTAGCAGTGATACAGTTAGAAGCAATCTCAGTCTGGAATAAATTTAACGGAGATGCCACATGAAAGCATATAAAGGTTTCAATTTAAAATCTGAACATTATAGTAATGTTTCTGTTGAATTCAAATATTATTAACTGATATAGACATAAATAGAATAATTGTTTAAATATTAAAAAAAAAAACTCACTTGAATTTCCTTGTTGTATAATAATTGCAATCTTCTTCACTTAGAAGATGAACTATTAACTGAACCTCGCTCAGCACCATTTCCGAACCAATATCTTGGGGCCAGTACCAATGACATTTAATCTCATTTTTCTCAATCAATTTATTAAGCATTAAGATTGCTCGGCTATTTTGTTCCCATACCATCAACCAAAAATGTCCAACGGTGAATGCAAGTGGCCCTTGTGTGAGAATATATTTACGATTTGCACGGTCCATCTAAAAATACGCAAATCACTATTTAAAAGCACATTTAAGTCAACATTAAATTTTAACTAGCCTAATATTTCATTAAAAATATTAGGTTAGAACTATATTTAGAAATTAATATTTCAAAATGAACTGAGGGTAATAACCATGAAAGAGCTAAAACATTTCCAAGATAAGTTTTTATTTAACTGTTGAACAGACAGGTTTTTATAGTAAACTGTTGTTTTTTTTATTTATATATAGGTGCATAGGTGGATCCATAAACATCAATTTTTTTTTTTTTTAAATTTGGATTTTATCAAAACAGTGTAGAAAGGTAACAACTTACTTTAACAAGATTGGCATTGATATAGTCTCTCTCACATCGCTTTAATATAACACGGCTATGATCATAGGGATTTACATCTCTGTAGCGGTTAAGTGGCTTGTTTTGGGGTTTCTTAGCCTCTGTGCATGTGTAGGGGTAGGATTGGCATTCTTGACCAATTTTCTTAAACACAATAAGTCCACATTGTAATTAAACAAAAATAAAAATAAAATACCATACCATATGCAAAAGCCGATATATTTT
Organism: Zerene cesonia; assembly: GCF_012273895.1. Classification (NCBI taxonomy): domain Eukaryota; kingdom Metazoa; phylum Arthropoda; class Insecta; order Lepidoptera; family Pieridae; genus Zerene; species Zerene cesonia. The sequence continues at coordinate 6,416,922 of NC_052122.1, read as the reverse complement.
TTAAAGAAATATTTTTATTTGTCACGAGCTATACGAAATTGACAAATTTAAATTTTTATACTTTTAGAGGATTAAAGCCATGGAAGTGTAAGGCCATTTTTGTTTTTTATTTTGACATACTTCTCAAATTTCATCAATTCTTAAATATAAAATAAAAACAATGTTTTATGGCAATCAACATGATATTGTAAACAGTGCTCTTTTCTAAATAGAATTGATAACAATAATAATGTTATGAAAACATGTATTTGTAGAATCAAAACATATTATATTTTATAATATACTAGCAGTTCTTCACAGTTTCACCCACATCACACATGATGATTTTCTCAATAAATGGTCAATAGACCATGTTGACCATAACAATTTTTTTTTTAATTGAACCAGCCATTTTTGAGATTAGCATGCTTAAACAAAGAAGTCTGTAATAATACACCTCACTAAACCATATGTAACAAATGATTTTATGTTATAACTGGTTTATATGTTGAAATCTTTCACAAAATGTGTGTAGGTAAGCATATAATTGTAACTAACACTCATAGGTAACACATTTAAATTAGCAAAAAGAATAGCTATCCACTATGAAAACATCTCAACATTTCATTTCAACTACATTTACAATTGAAAGAAATTATTTTGAGGAATTATAGAAGGTAAAATGCAATGGAATAGAGACAAAACATGGTTGCCAGAAAGTATGTTTTGTAAAGACAGAACAGACTATTTATTTTATAACCTAGACATATTTCTATTCAGCAACTTGTTAATTTAACGAATAGTCTTGTGGTTTTTAATATAAAACTCAAATTAGTCACTAGTGCGTGGCATTCATAACGCAAAATAACGCGTCATATCATGTAGGCAAAATTTACCTGGTAAACTATCGGCCAAGCATTTCTGTTTGCGATGTCCATGTATTCTGCTTCGACATTGTTTGAGCCCATTTTGTCGTTATTCATTGTACTATTATAACATTTCACACCTGTATTGACAAAGTATCAAAGAGCAGCCGGATGCCGCAAAACCCGCGGTTTTAGAGAACTTGATACACTGGTAAATATTTTACATAAACTTCATATAAGGTCTAAACAGATGAAACAAGTATATATAGAGCTGCACGTGTTTTGTTATACAAATTTCAATATAAAATTTGATGTAAAAGCTAAATTTATCATTAAAAGTTCTCTACGACACAGCCTTCCTACCAAAGAGTAAATTAATAATTGCTTTCAACTAAACGGTGTTGGAGTGGATGCTCCCCGTACCGACGTTAACTTTTTATGTTGTCACATTTTTGTGTCGCGAGTTCATGACTGTCGAGTCCTTTGAAAAGCTTCGTCTACACGAACTACGTTAATGTTCTAAGGATATAATTATTTAAAATTAAGCATTCTTAAATTATTATTCGTCATAGTTATGTGAGAAGGTAAAAAAATGGTTTTATCACTATCATTTCTAAGACCCAATTTTGTTCTGTTTATATATCTAAGCACTATAGAAAATATATAACGTAATTTCTAAAAAAGTAAAAAAATGTTTTAATGATAGATTCAACTATATTGTCTCACAAAGTAAATTATTGAATTTCCATAATAAATTAATTCAAACTACCAAACAAGTACTACTACTGATCAAGAGGTTTTAACGCCCCAGACTGTTTTTTTTATATAATTTTTCCGTATCAATAATGATTTCTACAGTACTTATTTGTGTAGTTTCAGCGGAAAGATCTTTAGACGTAAGTTAATTTTGTTATTGAGACATAATATTATATAGAACAGGTGGTTTATTTACATTAATTATTCATAAAATACCATACTATTACTTGTGTCTAACGTAATTGTCATCAAAAATCATCTCAATAGTAATTAATTTACTTCTTTTAATATCTTTTAGCGTGATTGAACCTTAACTTTTTACTTCTTACACATATTCTGTGCATATTTACATTTTTCATTACCTGTTCTAAAAGTGCCAAGTGGACTGAGTTTGCTTTGACAGTGACGGTTATGTCGTCGTCGTCGGCAGATCAGTAATCGCAAATTTTAAATCTGTTCATCTCACAATAATTTTTTTTTAAATCAAATATTTCATTAGGCTTTGTATCTGTTAGACATATCGTTCTATTGCTAAATTGTTCTTTTAAGAATATGGCTTCTCCAAGAACGCGGCGGAAATTAAATTTTATTCGTAACTTAAATGAAAACGACGTTGGTATTTTTGTTACTTATTTTATAATAACTTGATCGATCTATAACGACAATATTGTCATCATTTTATAACGTTCCGTAGAAATGTTTCGAGTGCGGTACCCTCAATCCTCAATGGGTGTCGGTTACTTACGGCATATGGATCTGCTTAGAATGTTCAGGCGTTCATCGCAGCCTTGGAGTGCATCTCTCGTTTGTGCGCTCAGTTACTATGGACAAGTGGAAAGATATAGAGTTAGAAAAAATGATGGTATGTTATAATAATTATAGCTTCTGTAGACCTTTCTTTGTTTCTATCCCCTTTTACAAACTATTACTAGGTTTTGTGTGTTTAGCAATTAACATGAATTTAAAGATTTAAATGATTTTTCAATATAGTGGTTATTGTTGTTTTAATGGCATTAATGCACAGGTTGGAGGTAACTCTAAAGCAAGAGAATTTTTGGAGAGTCAAGGCGACTATTCATCTGATATGAAGATTACACAGAAATATAACACTAAAGCTGCTGCTATGTATAGACAAAAGGTATATTACATACTATACATGACTCTTCTGTGTCTAAAGTTATAGTTTGGCTATTTCTTAAACCGCAATATACAACAACTGCTATACTATTGTCTCAAATTTTCAATGTAAATTATTTCTTAATGTTACTGGTTAGATTCTTTTTAAAGTAGATTTTAGTTAAATTTTCACTTATACAACCAAAAAAAAAAAATCATAATAAATATTGAAGTTGGTTTTCAAAGGATGGTGTTTGCTCCATAGTCTTTTCTACATCACCACAACAAATGATATCATGCGGGAACAATTGTCATACATATTACTGTGGTATATTTTGAGTAATTTGATGAATTATGTTATTAAATATTGCTAAGTTTATTCTACTAGTTTGTGCATAGTAGATAATTAATTACCAACAAAATAAACTATTAAAACTATAATAAAATATATCAGACTCGAGTAAATCACTACTTTTCATGTGTCTGATATATTATATTATAGTGCTGTGGTGCTTCATTGGATAAGACCTCAGACTTTAATTAAACAGTCTGGCTTTCAAGACTCGAAGAGTGTTCAAGAAATAAATAAATTTTTCAATATATCTGCATCAAATCCCCATGGTTAGAAATATAAAAGAAAATATAAGAGGCAACTAGAATGTCAGAGAATCAAAAGTTCAATTTGCTGCTGCTTTTATTTATTTATTTTACGAGTGGGAAAATCTTGCAAAAGTATTCACTGCCCCCCGGGCTATAGGTTATATCGGATTCCTTTTGCTCTAAACCCTATATGTTCTGTCAACTCGCTAGACTTAGATTCTTATGTGACCCCCTCGGTGCAGTGTTAGGTAAGCTTCCCTATTGTGAGATCATATATGGGCTGATGGTGATGAAATATTTTATCTGATTCTACTATATTATCTCTCACACAAAAAACAAGACTATTATTTGCATTTTATTCTTTGTAGTATAATTAAACAATAAACAAAGATATTCATTTCTTTAACAGTAAAAATTACAAGTTTTGTAATTAAGAAGTCATTTTGCACTAAAATCTAGTGAAATAATTTGTTAATTAATTAATTTTTTGTTAATTTTTATTTTTATTAGTTTCCCTTCTTTTTACTATGAATTAAAAAATTGCTCAATGGCCTCTGAAGTAAATATTTGACACCAGCAATATATTAATTTAGAATATTACAGAGAAAATTTGTTTTTTCATATATGTCCAATGAACTTTTACCACAGTTATTTCGCTGTAATAATACTGTTATCAGACTCATACTGATTTCTTTTTATTAAAATATAGCAATCTAAGTGGTTAGAAATAGATGGAAGGCTGATGATTATTAAAAAAGATTATTATGTAATTGTTACTTGTTATTGTTTGGTGGTATGCCTCTTAGCAATTTCATCTTAACCTATACTGTTCAGCTGCCACTAAATAATAGGAATAAAGGCTTCTCATTATGATAAGGTGTACCTTTCTCTTATAATTAGGATGAGGAACTTTTGTTCTTTTTATTTTTTGAACCCTCAAAACTACAAGTATTTACTTTTTTTAACATTATGGTAATAAAGGTTATTTACGTATAGTCATATTGAAGAGTTATAAATAAATAAATATATTTTGACTATACCTGTGCATATTTACTGAATATGCGTAATTTTTATAGACACAACATTGAGATTTGACTGTTATTGAGAACTTTTATGTGAACATAGATAGCAGCTCTTGCTGAGGGGAAAGAATGGAGCCCTACTGATTTCAAATCTGAGGTTGTGGAAAGACCTACAGAATGGAACCAGTCGCAAAACTTCTATTCGTCTGACGAAACAGGAATTCATTCAAGTGGTTCCGATAACAATATCAGCTATCAGTAAGTATTCTTGTGCAAAATGCCTATTATTTTGCGAATTTTATGTTGATCATGCGAATGTCACAAAATTTCTTACAAGTAATGCACATTGTATTTTAAATTTCAGAATATGATGGTATTTTTTTTTCATCTTTGTATATAACACAGTTATTTCAAATAATGTAATCTTTGATTATGAAGAATCATAGTTTTTTATAAAATTTTACAGGAATAAAAGTAGATTTTTAAAAAGTGGATAAGATTGTGTTGGAAAATAATTTGCAGCATATATAATTTTTATGTCATAGCGGGCAACTGAGCTAAGAGGTAAGGGATCAGCATCGCCCATGGACATTCGCAGACTTTGTGCCTCTCTATCTATGTATGCTTAAATCTTTAAAACTACGCAAAAAGATTCTTATTCAAGAGGAAGGTTTAAATGTATTATAACATCTTTTACACTACTCCGAACTTAATGCGAAGCCGCGCGCAAATGCTAGGATCTAATAATATTTATTATTATTTTAATAATAATGGATTAAGATCCTTAACAAAACTAATCCACCTGGACGAAACCGGGTATGTGGCTAATATGGATAAAATCATCTGTATTATTCTTATATATTATACAAAATGATTATCATATGTATAGTATGAGAAAAGATTATTCGTAGACTATTATTTCATATTATAATTAATGACCTCTAACATTTGCGTGACACACTTTTATTCACTACTGACCTTTAACCTTTGGCTTCGTTTTTATCAAACAAGTGGTTGGGTGGGGACATATTTTGTTTGATATTGTATTAGTTATAACAAATTATTATATTTTAATTTATGTGCTTTTTTGCGAATTTACTATTTTTGACTTCTTGATGTATTAGGTTTTCAAAATAGGTTCGTTTAAAAAAATGCATTTTATTATAATTTATTTTTATTTTTTTTATTTTATCTGCTTTCAATTATACCATAACCGAAAGAGGTGCTAATTATACTGATTTTATTTTTAGTTTTGATACTCGATAACTCTGTGTTGATTGACGTGCTTCTTTTTGTGTTTGGTCCTTCGTTTAGTCTCATCTGTTATAAAATTTTTTGTGGTACTCTCCTCACGTCTTTTTGTAGAAAATTATAATTTGTTAAACCTATACCTTGAAAAGTGTACAAGCCATTATGAGTCACCTTCATAATTCATAAAGATTCCAGAAAGAAAATGTGAAACTGTTATTGATTAGTTGCGATGCATGTCTGAGGTCATTTCTTAGGAATAAAATATTGATAGAAAACACGTTTTTTAGTAGCGAGTATGGCAGCAATCGCTACACTGGCTTCGGCAACACCAACTCTTACTCAACGCCAACGTCTCCAGTGGCCGGCAATGAGATGGTCGAGGCAGCTCTGTCCTCCTTTGCTACTGTATGTCTTTTTTTCTTACAAATCCCTACTTATATTTTAGATGCGAAAGAAACTATCTTTGTCTTAATGTCTTTTCTACTCGCTGTGAACCGATTTGAATGCAATTTTGTATTAACAGAGATAAAGAACTGAGAGCATATAGGATAGTTCTGTTATCTTGGAAATCCCACGAAGACGGAACCGTCCTAGGGAATCCCCGAGACTATCACATATTTTTCTTTCATTACGCGGGCGGAAAGATGGTTGTCATTCAATACGATAAAATTCATTTATTCCTATGAGAATGAGAGAAGATACAAAGCGGTACAGAGAATGTTATATCATTCTCTCTCCACTATATCTTCAGCCATAGAAAACATACCATATAATCGCTCCGTTGCGACTTGCGACAAACAAATTAACACACTTTTGCATTTGTAATATTAAAAAGTTCCATACACTTGCTTTACGTAACTACATATACATACTATATAACTTATATAATGTGCAAATAGATTTCTATTGAGTGAGTGGTACGTTGGGTCTTTTGTATCCATTATGTTTTGAATCCAGATCAACTCGGATGACCTATTTTAGCTAAATGCAAATATGTAACAATATGCATTGTGCAGAATTATGTGTATATATATGTAGTTGACTATTATAATTTGTGTGTTATTCGTGTTCTTACAATTTAGTTAATATAATAAAAGCCTCGATAAAGAAAAAGGTTTCAAGATCGAGTTTGATTAAATTATCAAACTTAATGCTATTTATTATTATTATTATTTATTGTGATTTTGACAATAGTCACGACATTATAATTAGTCATTCGTGGGTATCCTAGCTGCTTTTCCTTCGTTTTATATCCGATTTATGTTGATAAATATTTTTATAGGGTTGGTCGCTATTCACAAAAGCGGCTCGCAGCGCCACAGAAGGTGCTGTGCGTTATGGAGGCATTGCTTCTCAGAAAGTGACAGAAATGGCTTCCACTGTCACTGAAAAGGTAATCTATTGTGAATAAATAGCGTACACAAGCAAAAAACCTATGAATTAAACATTTTCTGTAATTGCTTTTTTGATTAGAGTCTTATCATTGCTAGATTGGTTTATTTTGTTAATTCATGTTCAGTAGCGAATTAATTTTTAATAAAAAAAAAAGTATGCCAACTGACTGTAAATTTAGTGAGTTACTGTGAAAAATATAATTTATGTATAGGTACTTATACTGATACGTATATACTGATACTAGCCCCTCCCCATGACTCCGCCCAGGCTCTCCATGATCTCAATAAAAATTAAACATTTCACTCAAGAATAATAGTTGATAGGCTAATAACGGTTAATAGGTTTCTTGTGAGGGAAAATAGCAGAGTAATTCACATTTTAAACATAGTGCTTAATGTGTTGGCTTGTTGTTGACTTAAAGTTAGTATTAGTCCAAAGTAATCGTATTTTTCAATAAATAAAAGTATTTTATACCTCAATAGTTAAAAGTCAATGTTCAACTATCTTATTTACTTTTCTTCATATGTAATAACATAGAATATATGTTTTCTGGGGAAAAGTCGGATAAAGTTGAAACAAACACCGATAATGAAATAGGTCGTAGTAAAGTACCGTTTCTGCTCAATTATAGCGAACCTTAGCGTCACTTTCACTTGTCTAATCTAATAAAGTATAAGTGTTAAAGCTGTTTAGAATTGATATTGCTGAATCATTAACAGTTTACTTTTCTGTCTTTGATTTTATATATATTATATTATATGCATTAAATAGTAAATAATGTTGTGGAGGAAGGAAGGTGGAATTCCTCTGTCGAAAAAGGGGGGATCCGCGACCATTCTCCAAGAATTTTCATGATCGGATCAGTACTTTCGAAGTTATATAAGTAATACAAGTAACCGACCCCCTTAGACTCGATGTTCAATCGGACAGATTAAATTGATTGACCTATGCATATTTATTATCATTAGAATAGATTTATAATAAAAACTGTAGCTGTATATTTAAGTCAAACCAATTTTGATAGATACGATTGCGTAGCGCTGGATAAAAAAAATAATAAAAATGACTGTTGTGGTTCAATTAAATCCAGTTGTTTCTATAAAACAATTATTAAGATATATGTATGATATTATATTTTTGTGTCTTAAGTAGAGTATAGTACTTATATTTTATTTTAGTGGTGGGTTTTTGTCCAATGATCTTATTTTCATCAACACCACATTTAAATTTTTTAATAAGGTAACTTCGATCAATAGGTACCTATTATTGATCGAAGAAAGGTTAGCTTAATTATTTATAAAATTCGTTCAATGCTATTCGTTCAATGCTTAGTACAGTCAGTTTGATCTAGAAAGTTTCCAAGGGGTTTAGAAAATGGGTGATTTTATGCACTTTTCGAATTTGAAATCTCTTTCGCCATGTTGAAAAAATGGCGTCGAGTCGCCTTTTTTTGAAGATTCTGGGTCATTTTAATTTTTTTTATGACAATATTAATCGTGTAACAATAGATTCCTCGATGTAGACCGAGCGAAGCGTTTTTTAATTTGGTTTCCCCATTTGCCCTCATCCGCTTTTCTTGTATAATTTGAAAATTGAGTTGAGTTGACTGTTGGCAGATATTTTGTACAGAGGAGGGGGCAACCATGTAACCTACAACTTATACTATACTTTTCGAAATTATAGGTACAGAAAATAGTTAGCGAAACTTATTAACCAAAATATGCAAAAAAAAACCTCCGTCAATATCATATTATATTTTATGGATAGGTTCTTCTATAACTGTGTGCTGTCTTTTGACGTGACGTGAACAATTTAGTTTTTAGATAAACGGTAATAAAGAAGCTTGCATCCATTAATATAAGCAGTATATAATCAAATTAGATTCAAAAATCTCTTTATATTATGATAGAATACCGCCCGCGGCTGCGGTCGCTTGCCAATGTAAATTCTAGTGGGAATGAGATGTTATCGTAGGTGAAAAGTAGCTTACGTGGCCTAGTATCAGTATTATGAAAAATTGATGAAGTTATTGATTGAAGCATGAACGAGTATTGCCAGGCTGTTGCAACAGCCTTGAATAGTTAATTTATATATGACGCAAATGTCAAGCTACATTGATATTATTGCTTCCAAACATTGGAAATGGAAATTGATAATCTTCATATCTTTTTACCTTATCACTTGTTCAATAAAGAAATTATACAATATTGTTTCTATATAAACTATTTCCTTATTTAAAATATGAACCCAAATTCCATACTTTTTCATTTCTAACATAAGAAAATTAAAAATGAGTACAGTAAACCATGAGTCATGAAGGTACTAACTGTGTCTGTACTTATGTTTATAAGAATCATATCATGAACACGCTCTGTTTGCGACGTGAAAGAAAGATAAATGGACAAACAAATAAATAATCACACACTCATTTATATTAGTAAGAATAGTATGGGTTAAAAAATAGAAAAAGTAATAATAATTTTTTATTTATGTTAGGTAAACAACCGTGGTGGATGGACCTCGTTGGGAGGGACTACGGAACTGCGCCGCGCGAGCAACTCTGGGATGCAAAACCAGCCTCAAAGCTATGGAGCTATGAAGAACTCCACTTCGGAGCCGTATTCCAAGTGGTAAATATGTTTTAAGTTGGTCGTTTTATTACCTACAAATTTAAATGCAAACAATTTAACGATATTGAGTTGAGTATTTTTGTTTAAAAGTAATTTTGCACAGATAATTAAGTAGGGTACACGTTCGGTGTTTATATTTTTCCCTACATTATAAATTTATTGGTTGACATGTAACATCTACTACTATATGTTATATACACTTATCTACACAGGAACGAGCAAACCCAACCATGGAAGGAGTCTGTGACCACCCGCAATAATCTGGACACTCGTGATCTGTCGCAAGTGGGCATTTCAAGCCCACCGCCAGATGTGAAGAACATCCAGATCAAGAAGAAAGGGGATGATGACTCTTGGGACTGGCTGAACAACTAAGATCTGGTACATACCAGTATTATATCTGTTTATGCTTATACTGAGTATCTGGAGAATTACTAGATTGAAAGGTTTATCTCTGCCTTGTAGTCCTTTAATAGGGAAAGTTTTATAGATATAAGATAAGATCTTCTTCATGGTACAACCAATAGGTTGAACGAAACATTAATGAAAAATGTAGCAAAAACTATTTTTTTTGTCAGCAGACGAAATTGCGTAGGTCAACCAGTACTAAATATGTATATAAATACACGTATATTGTGGGTAAATTTTACTACTATTATAAATTTGTAAGCTGCTTTAGAAGATCGGATCTATATCTGGGTACAAAGATTAATGGTAAACGGAGGTAAATGCTAAAACTAAGTTATGTCGATTAAGAGTGCTTCTTAAATAATTTGAAATGAATAAATAATTATTTGAGTTTGATATATAGAACTTTGGATTAGCACAGAGGGTGCTTTTTGTCTCTAGTGAAACCATGGGCTTTGTAACAATTTTGTTCTACCAAACACTAAGTTTATTATTTGTTTCAGAAATATCTGTTTTGAAGAATGCCCTCGCAACAGCAGTCGTCTGTTTATTAATAACTGTTAAGTCCACAACACAATGTTTTACACTTTTGGATTTGTGTTACTGCATTTTACACAATCTACGTATTATTTGTAATTTTTATTGTATTATTGTAATTGTTAAATATCTTAAAATTATGAACAACATTCCTACAGCACACAAAAGGATGTTAAGTCGATTCGTAAAACATACCACGCTTTGTTGGTCAATTTTAGGAAGTACTGCGTAATCGGTATTTTGTTAAACGTTTTATGAGCTTAGTATAAAAAATGTCTCTAATTATTACATCACTCAAGTACATTGCTCTATCAATCACTTAAAGTGCATTGGGGTTATATTGATATAAAATTTAATCCTAAAATATGTTTAAATGAAAGATACACAACTGAAGCAGTCTATTCCTTCACGACTTGGATTTAGGTGGTGCCATTTTAGAGTAAATTTTAATAAAATAACCAAGTAGGACGTCCCAACAATAAATTTATCGTTATAATCCCAATATACTTCATGTGTTTAAGTATTTATGAAAGTAATCTAATTCTTATCTTGAACATAGCTTAAGATCTTAGGGGTGTGGCAATGGTTACTATTAGTTACTATAAGTGATTGCATATATTATTGTCTAGAAATTAATTTCGAATCCATATCTTGTTTTACGGGATAAGCTATCTCGGTCCCATTAAGCTACGCCCCTGGCCGGAAGCATGTGATAAAATAAATAAATTCAATTACTAATTTATTACTACATGAAAAACGAAACTAAATTTATAACAATAATTGAAAAAAATAACTGTTTTATATAAGTATATTAAATGTGAATGAAATTAATTTACAGTAATTTAATAGTTTTATATCATTAATGCAAATATTTTAATTAAAAAAAAAATATATGCTTAGCTATATTTTATTGAGAGAATAAGGTGCTTTTTGGGATATGAAAATATTAACTATTTGAATTAAATATATATAAACTTATTTCCTATGCTTAAAAACTGCAATTCATTTTTGGAGAGCCTGTTTTATTTGTCATATCGTTAACTAAACAAACGCGTTGTAAGATATAACAAAATCTCTTTAATTATAAACTGATCTTTGCGAGAATATTCATCCGCCAATTATCCGAACCGTATATGTAAGTATTAATTATTAAATGGCACTAAATCATAATCTGTTATTGTGTTTAGTATTTTGTATTAATACGTACAAATCTATGTTAGGAATAAGTTTAATTATGGGCGTAGCAACGGACTTTAAAAATCTTGTTTATAAAATATGGCATTTGTTTATTTGAACATGCTAATTAAAGTAGTTACTGGATTGATTTAAAAATTATTTCAGCGGTGGTAATTTAGACCCGTGATAGCTAAAGACTATACGTATCACGAGAAATGCCGGGCAAACTATTTAGTCGAATTATTTTAAAAAACTGATGTATTGTCTGTATTTATGCTCGTAGACATTGGCGATTCAAATGTGTAAACATATATAATACTTTATGAGGCTAAATATTCTATTATAGCTGGAAGGAATTTTGCTGCGCCTGTGATCAAAAGTTTTTTTTATGCTTTAATCGTTTTTTAGTTAAATTAGAATAGTTAGGAAAATTGTTTATTATTATCAACAATATTTTTGGGGCAGGATAATATAAGTTTAAATATATAATATATATGACTAATTAAGAAACTAACAATTAAGAAAATTATATTGTCCCAATAAAAAAATAAAATATTTAGGGCCTTTAAACAGATCGGAAGATGACATATATTAGCATCCCTGTTGGAATGTCTTTGGTCTCCAATTTTAATTTATAATACTGGACTTCGATCTCAGATATTAACTACTGTAAACTGTACTGTAACTGTACTTTGATGTATAATACATTAAAATAATTTCAATTATACTATGGATAGTTTTGATGGCCCTATGCAAATTAATATGTACTGTATTGGTTGAATATTAAATAAAATACAATAAAATTGCAAAGTCGATTTTATTTATCCCCCGAATCCATCCGATTGAAAGTTCTCTTAATCACTACTTACCAATCCCATGACAACTGGCAATACAGTAAACGAAACACAATAAAACTTATATAAAAAGAAAAATGTTACACCAGTAAATCACAACAACTATAGATAATATACATAAGGTATAGAATATAAAGATTTTATACAAACTTTCTTGTAAATATTAGCACTGATATTCATTGATAGAAATGTATAACCAGTTATGAGCTTATGCCTATTTATAAATTTAGCTTTTCATACATAAAAAAAAATAAATCTAGTTATAAACCCAAAAATAAAACATGAAAACAAACACATTTTTAAATTATTAAGTTATATAAACCATTCTTCTACATAGCCCACATATAGAAGTAAATATCTTGCCAATGGTTCAAATATTGTAAGATCGGTCCGCAAACAAAGGACATTGCTGGAATTGTGTTTGATGTTGATTTTAAGATGTTTTCAATGACATTTTTAGAATACCCATTGTACATTGGACTTCTCAACAAGTAAAGTACAAGACTGAGCTTTCTACGGCTTATTTCTAACCTTTGGTCATAGTTTAACTCCTCCATGTGCCGATTGTACAGTCTGAAACTGGCAATATCCAAGCCTAAGGCTAACAGCCATTGTTTCCAAGACTTGGTACCAAAAACTTTCATTGCAGCCAGATGTATTATTGGTTTCAATACATGTAACAATTCAGCATTTTTCAAATCTTTTATTTGCATTATGGAATGTACACTTTCATCTTTTATCTTAATTGGCTGCCAATCCCGTAATCCAACAGGTGGGGCACCTTCTACACGTCGAATCACTCTGCCCGATCTCTTCAATGTGAAAAATTCATTTGAATTGTCTTCAGAATCCATAGCCTCAGCTACTTTTTTCTTCCTTTGTAAGGCTGGTATTGGAGGATGCTGTATTGTGATTTCTTTGAATCTGTACAGCAACACTAAAGCTGAGGAGCACTTGAATAATTGTAAAATTGTGGCGGCTGTCCATTTACCTCTTGTTCCCCATTTATGCCTCACAACTAGTTCAACAAATACTTCACAATAATGAGTAATTGTCAACCATAATTTTATTTGTTCTTGTAAACTGTAATGGGGTACATCATTGCCGTAAGCATCTTTTATGATTTTGTCATTGAATAATGATAACAGTTTCGATAATGCGTACACGAGTTCAGAAACAATTGGTGATTTGTTTATTTTCCCAGCTATAAAATACGAAGACCAAGTCGCTACAGTTTCTACATCAGTTACAAGACTGGGATTCTTAATAACCCATTTTTGGTACGAAGAAAATAGCTTCTTCAAGGATAAATTGTTATCCATCTTACCGACTTTCTGTTAAATTTCGGTATCTTCGTTCTTGTTGCTATGTATTGATTATGAAGCAGGCTAGTTATTTTGTGACAGGAAAATCATTTCACATATGTACGTTGTGATGACTATTACCCAATACGAGGTCCTAATAGAGATTACATATCATTTTGAATTTTCCTTATTATGAGACAACATTAAAATTGTAACGAATAAATAACTAATTAATTGGAAACATGAACAAAACAGTCAGACACGAGAAGTGAGTACTACACTATTGAGCGGGTTATGGAGTGGGTACTTATTGTAGTGACAACTGACAATTGACATTTGACAATTCTGAATTCACATTCAAACCCTATCTATAATCCCTTGACATTGAAATTTGAATTTTGTTTGCTTCAAAGACTAAATCTGGACTGGACGTAAGATACAAACAGGGCTTTCATTTTCAGTTGGGCTAACTGTGATTTGGACGATTATTTGAGCCGAGAGGTATCTATGATTAGGGCAGCGTGTCTCGTTCTTTAATTTTACCCGCATATATATTCTGTGGTGCCAATATAATAAATCGAAATATATATGATAACTCAGTTAAAACCTTGTATGTTAAATTTTTATTAATACAATTTTATGACTGCATTGCTACTATTTATATTCTTAAGCAAAAAAATGGCCTATCATAATATATTTCACCTAACCTTCTTTATGCATAAGAGCCAGTTATGCATAAAGAAGGTTAGTTAGGTTAGGTCCCACTTATCCGAGCAGATTTTTGCCCTGAAACCTAAGGGTGCCTGCATTATATCCGATTAGTTTGATTTGCTGGATAGCCGGGGTTCATCTCGTCGCTAGTTTACATTTGTATTTCGTACGCAATGGACGGTGACGATGATATTTTCATATTTTGATGGTATTTAAGACGAATGAGACGAAAATGATGTGGAAAACGAATAAAACATTGGGTGCATCCTTTACTTTGAGATAGATTTTCAACAGGGACGTTTGAAACATAACACAGATGAGTGAATTAAGGAATGATGAGACAAAGTTCTTTAACTACTTTCGAATGTCTGTTTCCTCTTTCGGCAATCTCTTGGAATAATTTCACTATAGGTGGAGGGGGATAGTCTTGACGAAACATTCGTTCACACTCATACGATGCGAGCGTTTGATCGCGACTGATCGCGACTGATCGTCGCAGTGGCAAACCGTCTGTCAAGACTCGGATCAGTCTTTTTCCCTGGATCAGTACACGTTATGACTGATCCAGGGAAAAAGAACAGCTCCATACAAATTGTATGGCACATCTGTCCACAAAAAAATTAAAATATATAATGGTTTAACGTTTTCAACAACCGAATTATTTTTGTCATTGCGCCAGTTTTGTTAACGTTTTATAATGTCGATAAATTAAACCAATATTTAATATAAAAATATGGTAAAATAATATGGAGGCCCATATCCTTTTCCTTATGCTTCCCAGTCCTTTCTTTTGTTCCTCTCGCCAGACCTTTCTTAATTCCTTCCCAATTTAACGTCGGCAATCCATTTGCATAGGTGTAAGGTCTGCAATGGACCTTACGCCTCTCCAAATGTTCATGGGCGGTGGTAGCGCTTACCATCAGGCGTACCATCAGCTCCATTGCCGACTGTGACTGTACAGTGGCTGCGAAAGTCTTTCCACAAGTAAGCTAATAATAGCTTCATTATTTATCTTACAATTATAAGTCCCTTCTTACGAGTATTTGACCAAGGTCCTCCTGTTTAACTAATGTTATAGTTTCCCAAAAAATGAAATGCGACTAAAAATAACTAATAAGTTAGTTGAATTAAAAAATCCAAAATATCGATTTTATTCTTACCTCCTCTCTCAACACGACCCAGACTTAGTACCCTTATACGGGTGTTGCTTTTGTTTAAGAAAATATATTACAAATGGCTTTGATTATTTTCTTGTCTGTGTAGAGAGTTTGGACTTTGGACGTTTATAAACGTAAAAAATGTACAGTCGCGATATTGTACGGTCAAAATGCATTCTGTCTTATAGAAAAATTACGATTTGCGCTGTAAAAGTGGCTAGTTAAATTATCGTTAGATGGAACATGTTATTTATTTACTTTAATATTTATTTTGCAGGTCAATCGTAAAAAAAACAATTATTTTATTTATTCAATATTTTTTCTTGAAAAAGTATATAAAAACTATATTAAATTAATAAAAATTGTGATCGAAAGTCCATCAGCCGGTGACCACTAGTTTTTTTAAATCAGTGACGAAGTGGAGTTTTAAAGACTGATTGAGATTATATACAGTTATAAACATATACATTGAAAAGGTGACTTCTCAGCATATTATTATTGAGAATATTACTTTTATAGAGAATATTACTTATAATAATAGCTACGGTAAATTTATTAAGAATAAGTATGATTCAAAATCAAGTTCGTTTTATAGCTATAAGATGTAACTGTTTATGCCCAAGTCAATATGTGTGTTGCATAAATAAATAAACAGCAATAATAATGAAGACTGAAATAATTAAAGTAAGCGTTTTTAATACATATGTTCACTGCATTATAAATTTTTATAATATTTTTTGGGGAATTACCAAATCTTAATAATCCTACTAATATTATAAATGCGAAAGTTTGTAAGGATGTATGTGTGTTTGTTGCTCTTTCAAGCAAAAACTACTGAACCGATTGCAATGAAATTAGGTACGTAGATAGCTGGACAACTTGAATAATATATAGGCAGTTTTTTATCCCGATATTCCTATGGGATACCGACTTGCGCAGGTGAAACTGCGGAGCGCAGCTAAAAACCTATATTCGTAAAGTAAATTAAACCCGAATGCGTTCATAATGTATAGTAATTGTATTTGAAACTGCATTCGAACGGGTGGTAAAAATTAAATTAGTATTTGCAATTGATTCAAAAGCGCTTTTGAAGGATGAATAAATAGTCTAGTTGAATGAATAAATGATGCAATGAATGAATTAATAAATTTTTTTAAATTGAAATTACATAGGAAAGAATAAGATATTTTTGACGCTAATTGACTCTACGGGGTCACCCTATTAGAAAAGGACGTCTCCTCCATCTCTCTCCCTCGGCTCGTATTCAGTATTTCTTTTACACAATAATAAATAACATATAATAATATCAATTTCTACACGACAATCGGTAACTATTGATTCAATATACATGATGGAATTTTGAAGTTTTCCTTTTATTTTATTTACGGGTATTAAGTTTGTTTGAGAGATTTATCCTTATAAGTGAATCTAACGATCAATGCAACAAAAAGTACATAGTAGGTATAATTATAGCGGGTGTTAGTCGGTTTAATGCCCAGGGATTGTGGAAAACTTATTTTCGAAATCTTCACAGCCAGTTTTTATTCTTTCCAAAATATTAGAGCTTTCAGGTGGTATTAGAAAAATTATTCAAAGACCGAACTCTTCTGAGCGATACTTTGCATTGCGTTGACCCTTCTTTAGAGCCACAAGTCATAACACGAATTTCGCATTATCGCTCTTTTGCTGTGAGTATAATACGTAACATATAATATAATAGAGACAAAACAAATCTCAAAGCATCTATGACATATCTTCATTGTCGTACTTAACTTATTATTGACAATATGTTATGTGTCTTTACAATTTCATTCGTATACTTCGTTAACCGTAGACTTGATTTTGAAGCACTGTGTAAATCTTATACAGGTTCAGTGACAATTTAATAATTTTATTATTTAATCATATTGTTCTGATTAGGATCGCAAAGGTTATATAACCTTCGCCTTCGTATGTCTATATACTTGGATTGGAAACCATGGAAATCATTAATTTTTTTAGATTTGTACCTATCATGGATACCATAATACTAGGTATACTATACGTATGTAAGTAATAGTGGGCAATTGAGCTGATGGTTCACCTGATGTGAAGCGATCACCACAGCCTATGAAAATTTGCAGAGGTTTGGTTAGGGAAGAAGATTATTAATTACATAATATACTTAATTCTATTTTTCATTTCTGTAAGCAATGCTTCTTTATACATATAGGTAATATATATAGGTTAAGTGCTGAAAAATTATTGTTAAGTGCAAAAACAAATTGTGAATATACGCTTCCGAAGCTAAAAAAGCTTTGGAGGAGATATTATTTAAAACGAGGATATACGTAATATGCCATATAAGGATCAACTGTATTTCCCTAGTATAAGCTACAGAAACTGTATTTCTCAGGTTGACTTAAAAAGCTACAATGGAGAGCCCATGTCAGTGCCGCCGCTGCTAAGCTCAATTCAGCTGCATTTGCATTAAGAATTATAACGCATTTCATCGATGTAGATACATACGACTAGATGGGTTTAATTTATCGAATTTCATAGTATCATATCGGCAGCAGATATTTAAACCATGGCATGTATATAGTATATACAAATAAGAGCCATGCCGCATCTTCCATATCCACATTTTCATCTTCCATATATTCATTAAGGCAGTTTAATTTAGCACTACTAAATATTACTATTAAGAGGAATTCTAAAGACAAAACATACGTAGTTTGACCCATGAATTAACTTTTTTTACTTTATAAAGCCGGAAAAAGGGATTAAAATTCTATGGTCCTTTTCTTGTGTTATAACAATGAAAATATAAGAAAAATACTATTCCTGTCTTACCCTTGAAAGTAAATCGGTCTTAAGAACCACAGGGCAGATCTTTAGCATAATTATTAGAAAATACTAGCAAACTCGGCGAACTCCGTTTCGCCACCAGATGGCTTCGTTTTTCCCGCTTTTCTGTTGAAATTTTCCGGAATTTTCTATAAACCTCACGACGCCCAAGACCTTTCCAACGAATGCAAAACCGTGGAAATCGGTTCGTGCGTTCTGGAGTTATAGCGTCAGGAAGGAAAACCCGACTTATTTTTATATAGTAGATTATCACATAAATAGATGGATATTAAGTAAATGATACCTAGATCTATTTTATGACGAATTACAAGTGCTTTTAAAAGAATTCTTATTGAATATATAATATAGCAAAAACCAATTTTATTCTATTACTGCAGTGCGAAACCTACAAAATCATATCGTGGAATGTCAATAGCATGTACAGATTATTGCAGTACACGCAGATAGCTGGTATTTTAAAGTACTTCTAAATTTTATTAGTATTATTATGCAAACAATATGGCGCAGTTAGGATCAGAATAAATACTATGTCATTGTCCAGGCTCGGTAAAGTCCTTTAAGCTGTCATACAAATAAATGACTGAGGGATGAAACTTCATTAATAAATCTGAGAACCAAGGTCACATCTATTACCTACGTAGGTACCTAAATGTCCTCACATTTCATTAATATCAGGTTGTCTGCTGAATTGCCAGCAGTTTTGTATATATATTCCCATAATATTAAATAACTTATTGTTATTTGTGAATTATTTTAACCTGATTCAACATGCATCGTGTAGTTGTTATATAGTATTAAACGACTGAACAAGTAAATGAAATTTGGAAGCTTTTAACACACAACCAATACAAATGTGTTTTTGTGGCAGGTTAAAAAATCAACTTTTTATATAAAACACTGAATATGCAGTAATTCTAACACTTTTCATACTTTTAGATGATAAATGTGAATTAACAAATATTGACGAAAATTTAACATACTATGATATTATTAACAATGACATCACGAAATTTTCTGCTTTTTATATTATTAAATTCAATAAAAATTAATATACATCCAATAATAATTTCACAAAGGACACAGAGATAAATATTAAAATTTTCTCGTAGTGTAGGCCATCCTTTGTTGTATCACAATTACTTGGTGGTATCAGCGAGTAAACGCATGGAGGGCGATAATCCGCGCAGGCGAAACCTTGCTCCGCCCCGGGGCGTGGTTTCCACCACCCTGGCCCACCGGAGGCCTCGGTATTATGCTTGCTTCCTGTCCACAGACGCTCGTTTGCTCCTCAGATATATATATCGATTTGTTTATTTTTTACCGCGCAAACAAGTTCTTCCGAGTGTCAGTGTTGTGTCCGGGCTTCGGCGCCGGAATGAACGGTGACGGGACATCCGTGCGATGCCGATCAGACTAACTCGAGGTAAGACACTTGTGTATTTAAGAGGGAGGTGCCGCTGGGGACTGTATTGTCTTAGCGCATCAACCATTATGTTATAACACATTGGCCATTTACACACAGATATAGGTACTTCTTTAATAGCCCTGATCCAAATAGATGCTCGTGGGCGTGTAGCCTCCACTCTGAAGCTTTTATATTTCGACGAAAGTAAATAAGCGAATAAAATTATAACTATATTATTTTTAAAACAGATTGCAGAACTGAAATATCTATCTACCAACATAACCAATTATGATATTGATCTATAGTGTTTAGACATTTTTAATTTTACAGCAAATTGGAAAAGGTCGTTTGGAGTTACTAGCTTAGCTGGGCGGGCGGCAACAGCCTTCAATTAATGAGTTTTATTTTTAAACTTAATGATAGATTAGTTATATCAGTTATATCTATATTTTATTCTCATGTGAAATACTTCAGTTAACCACCTTGATAAGTTCTTAATTTCATGTCATTCGGGAATTAGCTAATATAAATAAATGAATAGCGACGGTCGCTAAAATTCAATGCATAAAGCTAACAATTTTAGTTATCATTTAGTCGGTTAAAGTTACGGTTTATCATTTAGATGGATTCTAAATAGAATATTATATATAGTTACAAAATACAACTATCATAATAATAATTATAACATTTCTTAACCGTTTTTTATACAGATGTTTCAAAATCCACAAAAGTTAAATATTCCATAATACCACCACGTATGTAATAAATTGAAAACATTATAGTTAATTGGATGCCTACATATTATTAACTATATATCTAAACTAGCAGTCCGCCCCGGCTTCGCCCTTGGTACATATATAGCTTTATAGGCTTCAATAAATGGGCTACCTAACACTGAAAGAGTTTTTCAAATCGGACCAGTAGTTCCAGAGATTAGTGAGTTCAAATAAACAAACTCTTCAGATTTATAATATTAGTATAGATTATATAAATATCCGAAAGTTACGTTTTTTAAGAAAATGCTCAAGTTAGATGGGTGATGCGTGTGATGGCAAAGCGTGACGGATCTATATCATTATCAGCAGAAATATTTGTTCTCATTGCAGCCTCCAATGAAGATTCAAGCCATAATCAACCACGCAGGCCAAATACGGATTGGCATAATGTGTCACATGTCGTCGAACTTTTTGATTATTATTGGACATGCCAGTTTCCTAATTTGAAAACAAAAACACTGTGAATTTACAATCATTCTTGGTTTTAGGACGGTCCTTTTTAAAGATTTAGTTACTTGATTGCGTTGAGTTTGCTAAGGTGACTATTCTCATAGATGAACTAGTCCTACGCAAAATGTCGCATTTACAATTTGAGTGTTCTGTGACGATCCTTGTGAAGTCAGAGGATCGGGTTGTTTGTTGCGGAGTTAAGGATACGTCCTAGAAACGAAATACACATATCTCTACAACTTTTCTAACTTTTATAACGATTTAACACGTTCTTCAAAATCTGTTGCGTTGTTTTAAAGATTTCAGCATATATAGGGACATAGTGGCAGAGAAAGCGACTTTGTTTTGTGCTATCTAGTGATGATAATGATACAGAAAAAGCATGCTATACTTATTTGCTACATGTAAAGCCATTTTAAATTCGTTAAGGCATAAAAAAGTCTTTTTCTAAATGTGATTTCGCAAGTTTTTTATACGTCTGCTGGTAAATAGACGCTGCTATAGATATATCATAATTCAATTAACATTTACACATAAAATAACAGATATAATTACAGCAAGTATAACGCATTCATGCAATAATGAATTCAGCATGATTTACGCGAATATTATTCAAGTGTTCACTGCTGTCTTGTGAGGCTCGATTTATGCGACTATGGTAATGCATGTTGATGTCCAGAATATATTTGCGTATCAAAGATGCTAATGTCTTTATATATTAGGGGTTAAATATTTTGTATTTATCTAAGACTAGCGGTCCGCCTCGGCTTCGTCTGTGGTACATATATAGCCTATAGCCTTCAATAAATGGGCTATACCTATAACACTGAAAGAATTTTTCAAATCGGACCAGTAGTTCCTGAGATTAGTACGTTCAAACAAACAAACATACAAACTGTACAGCGTTATAATATTAATGTAGATTAAATATCAGTGGTTCTCTCATATATGAAATAATTTATTAAACATATAACCCTTTCTCTTGAATCACTTTATCTATTAAAAGAGTGCATCAAAATGCGTTGAGCTTTAAAGATCTAAGCATACATACATACTTTCAGATGCGGGAAGCAACTTTGCTTTATACTATGTAGTCTACTATATAAAAATAAGTCGGGATTTCCTTCCTGACGCTATAACTCCAGAACGCACGAACCGATTTCCACGGTTTTGCATTCGTTGGAAAGGTCTCGGGCTCCGTGAGGTTTATAGCAAAGAAAATTCAGGAAAAATTTCAAAAACGAAGCCATCTGGTGGCGAAACGGAGTTCGCCGAGTTTGCTAGTGACATATATACCTAGTCTTGCCATAAATATTGTAATAAAGAAAAAAGAAAATTGTTAACTGCAAATAACATTTATTA